>NW_007749586.1:0-10806 GCF_000696425.1 Galeopterus variegatus | reverse complement strand
AGCAGCGGCGACGACGACGACGACGACCGGAAGCGGGCGAAGGCGGGAGCCAGAGGGAGTCCAGAGAAGCGGGTCGGCCGGAGGTGACGTGTACGTGGGCGGGGCTAGGGGCGGGGCTTAATCCCCCGCGGGCGGGAGAGGAGCCGGGCGAAGGCAGATGAGGGAAGCTTTCCTATTATTGTTGTTTTTATCAGTCAACACTACTTTTACATGAGCCGACTTCAGTTTCCTATCCATTCCTGTCCATTAATTATTATTAAATACAGGCAATGTATGTAAGATGTATTAAAAAAATCAAACAGAGCAGAAAGGATTATGGAGCCACTTTTGCCCTAGTTTCCTAATTCCCTTTCTTATGTGCAACCACTGATACCATTTTATTGTGTATCCTTCCAGAGACCGTCCCTGTATACACACATAAAGCGACATATAAATTTTAGGAAGAAGAAGAGACCGTTAGCCACCAACGTCACAAGGATGAGTGTTGTATTAGAGATAAACTGAAGCACGGGGGAGGGTTAAGACCACAGGATACCTGACACTCCAGATCTGGAACGCTGTTCTTTCCCCTAGGAGTTCTCAAACTTTTTAATAGTATAAAAACTTTATATTATAAAAAACTCCTTATATTATAAAAACTTACTGAGGATCCCAAAGAGCTTTTGTTTGTGTGTATTATATCTATTTGATCATTACTGTCTGTAATGATTAATTTCTAATGTATTAGAAATTAAAAGACATTTTTAAATGTTCATTAATTCATAAAATAATAACCCAGTACATGTTGACATGATAATATATTTTTTGTTTTTAAAATTATTACATTTTCCAAAACAAAAAAATTAGTGAGAAAAATTAGTGGCATTGTTTCACATTTTTGCGAACACTTTAATATCTGGCTTAATAGAAGACAGCTGGATTCTCATGTTGCCTGCATTCAATCTGTTGTGATGTATTGTTTTGATTCAAGTGTATGAAGAAAACTCAGCTTCACACAAGTATGGAGTTGGAAAAGGAGGGACCTCACAGACCCTCGGGGGCTCTCCAGACCAACTCTGAGAACCGCTGTGCTAGGCAGCACTGCCTCTGCCCACAACACGCCCATGGTAGGATTGGAAAGAGAGTCATAAGTAGGACCAACGTAACTTCCATCATTCTCATTTTGCAGATGAAGAAATTGAGGCTAAGAGAGGTCGAGGGCTTAAGCCCAAGTAAAACAATTACTATTTCCTGCTCAGAGGGCCAAACAGGTGCTTGACCAGGACATAAACAAAGGAGCTTACACAGTGTGGGTCTGACCAGGTGATGACATGGTACTGATTTTGTGATTAGTGTCCCAAGAATTCAGAAAGAAAAATCCCCTACTTACCCTGCAGTCTGGAGGCTCCCAGAGTTAACCTCAAAAGACCCTAAGGCTTAGGATGTGCCAAGAAAAAGAGGCATTTCTAGAGAAAGAAAAAGGCAGGATACTAGTTTACATTTGAGTAGAATTTATAAAGTGTGTGGTTTACAAAGTGCATCCCTCCTTGATCTATCTTTAATTACAGATTTTGAGGTGTTCTGGGGAGAGCAGGGAGACCTTTCCGGCCAGAGCAAAGGGTGAAGATGGTAGAAAAAGTTAGATGCAGAGGGTGGGACTAGAGATGGGATGATATGAGATAAATGAAGGCTGAACCAGAGGACAATTTCAAAGTTTTGGGGACAGGGCAGTGTTACCTGCCTTTTATTCATTTTTGTCAGGCAGCCTGGAGAAGTGAACAGAGCACAGGATTTGGAGAGACATACAGACTGGGTTTGAATCCCAACTCTGCCATTTATAAAACATGTAATCCCAGGCACGTTACCTACACTCTCTGAGCCTCATCTGTAATATGGCAATAACAATGTTACTTCACCTAGTAGTCCTGTGAATTAACCATATAAAGTATTTAGCAAATGATTGCCTCTTGACAAAGTCATACGGAAATTAATTGAGCTCTTAGATTTTCCCATTAAAAGCTCTGGTATCTCCCTCACCCTTTCTTCCAATTAGAATCATAGACAGCTATTATGGTTTCAAAAGTACCACATAATTGCCTTTGTGCTCCTTTAAAATTACTGTAAATGCGTATGTGTGCATGTATGTGTGTGATTGTGTATGTGTCTAAAAAACCCTAAAAACCCTCACTCATTTAATTTTTCACACTCTTTCTAAAAACTTACCATTCATTGTTTTGGCAATAGCTTTACTGAGATATAATCGATCTACCTAAAAGCAAACCTTTCTAAAGTGTACAATTCAACGGTTTTTAGTATATTCACAGAGTTGTCCATCTATCACACCGCTATCTAATTCCAGAACATTTTCATTGCCCCAAAGATATACCCCACACACATTAGCAGTCACCATGCATTTCCCCCAAACCTCCTTACCCATGGACAACCACTAATCTACTTTCTATCTCTATGGGCTTGCCTATATTGGGCATTTTATATAAATAGAAACAAAATATGTGGTCTTTTGTGACTAGTTTCTTTCACTTAGCATAGGTTTTCAAGGTTCATCTATATTGTAGCATGTATTAGTACTTCAATTACTTTTTATGGCTGAATAATATTACATTGTATAGATATGCTGCATTTTATTTGTTAATCAGTTTATGGACATTTAGGTTGTTTCCATTTTTTTACTATTATGAATAATACTGCTATGAACATTTATGTACAAGCTTTTGGGTGAATGTATGTTTTCAATTCTTTTGGGTATATGAGTATACCTAAGAGTGGAATTACTGGATGATATGGTAACTCTATGTTTAACCTTTTGAGAAACTGCTAGTCTGTTTTCCAAGGTGGCTGCACCATTCTACATTCCCACCAGCACTGTGTGAGCATTCCAATTTATCCACATCCTTGTCAACACTTGTAATTACCTGTGTTTTTATTATAGCCGCCCTACATGGCATGAAGTGATATCTCATTGTGGTTTTGATTTGCATTTCTCTAATGATGAATGATTTTGAACAATTTCATGTGCCTATTGGCCATTCCAAAGTATATCTGCTTTAGAGAAATATCTATTCAAATCATTTGCCCATTTTTAAATTGAGTTATTTAACTTTTTATTATTTGATTTTAAGAGGTTTTTTATAGAGAGCCTCATCAGATATATGATTTTAAAATGTTTCCTCCTATTCTGTGGGTTACCTTTTCACTTTCTTGATGGTGTCCTTTAAATCACAAAAGTCTTTAATTTCTTTCTTTCTTTCTTTCTTTTTTTAAAAAGATGACAGGTAAGGGGATCTTAACCCTTGACTTGGTGTTGTCAGCACCACGCTCTCCCAAGTGAGCTAACCGGCCATCCCTATATAGGGATCCAAACCCGTGGCCTTGGTGTTATCAGCACCGCACTCTCCCAAGTGAGCCACGGGCCGGCCCCAAAAGTTTTTAATTTCAGTGAGGTCCAATTTATCTATTTTTCCTTCGATTGCTTATGCTTTTGGTGTAGTATTTAAGAAATCATTGCCTAACTAAGGTCACAAAATTTTATGTTTTCTTCTAACAGTTTTATAGTTTTAGCTCTTATGCTTAGGTCTTTGCTTCATTTTTTTGTGTGTGACCGGTAAGGGGATCATAACCCCTTGGCTTGGTGTTGCCCAAACCATGCTCAGCCAGCAAGCGCACCAGCCATCCCTATATAGGATCCGAACCCGCAGCCTCGGCGCTCCCAGCACCACACTCTCCCGAGTGAGCCACGGGGTTGGCCCTTTGCTTCATTTTGAGTTAATTTTTATATATCATGTGAGGTAAGGGTTCAATTTCATTCTTTTGCATGTGAGTATCCAGTTGACCTGGAACTATTTGTTGAAAAATTATTTCAAGATTAAACTGTTTTGGGAAAGACTTGCTTCTTAAACTGACATTCTTTGGGGAAATGTATTTCGACATGAGGAACTCAAGGAAATAGGACCACGGTAGATCAGCAGAGCACTTTTTAGAATCAACTGAGCAGGGCTGGCCCGTGGCTCACTTGGGAGAGTGTGGTGCTGATGACACCAAGGCCACGGGTTCAGATCCCTATATAGGGATGGCCGGTTAGCTCACTTGGGAGAGCGTGGTGCTGACAACACCAAGTCAGGGGTTAAGATCTCCTTACCAGTCTTCTTTTAAAACAAACAAAAAAAAGAATCAACTAAGCAATAACCACCATGGCAGATAATGTCTGAGGGTGACAACTATGTTCCACTCCTCCAAGCACTTTATATACACCACTGCTTCATATATCCCTGGCAACAGCCCTATGCAGTGGTCTCTATTATTATATCCATTTTACAGAGGGGGAACTGAGACTTAAAGAAGTCAAGTAACTTGCTGTATTAGTTATCTATTGCCATATAACAAATTATCCCCAAAAGTTAGCAGCTCAAAACAATAAATATTCATTATCCCACAGTCTTTGAGGGTCAGGAATGTGAAAGCAACTCTCTCATCAGATTGCAGTGAGGATGTTTGCCGGGGCTATAATTCTCTGAAGGATTGGCTGCGGCTGGAGGATTTGCTTCCAAGTTCACTCATATAGCTGGGGCAGGAGTCCTCTTCCTCCCCACATGCACCTCTCCATAGCATTGCTTGAGTGTCTTCATGATATGGTAGCTGGCTTTTCCCAGAGTAACTGGTCCAAGAGAGGGAACAAGGAGTAAGCGACAATGACTCTTATGATCTGGTCTTCAAAGTCATACATCACGTTGTTACTTCTGCCATGTTCTGTCATTAGAAATAAGTCACTAAGGACTGCCCATATTTTATGGGATGGGAATCAGACTCTACATTTTGAAGGGAAAAGTATCAGAATTTGTGGACAGATTTTAAAACTACCACATTTACCTAAGGTCATAAGATTTGGAAGCATTTTAGCAAGAGAAGCCCAGTGTGCAAGCACTGATGAATCTCAGCTTGCACCACACTGGTTAATTTCCTTCTGGCCAAAGAAAGTCACATGGCCAAGTCCAGAATCAATGTGGAAGGGGACAAGAGCCTGAGTACCAGGAGTCATAGTTCACTGGGGACCATCAACATAACAGTCTACCATAATGCAGTCTCTTATCTCCCTGAAATATTCACGTCTTTCTGGAGTTGTCTTTTGCAGCTTTCATTGTCTCTAATTCCTTTGGGTTTGCTTTATCTGCTTGTTTTTACACCCTGTTTTTCAAATTAGAAATGTTCCTCACATGCCTCATAATCTTTGATTGTCTGGTTCATGATTAAACATTAGAGAAGTGCTACACTTCTTAAAGGAAGCTCTGAGTTGGGGGTGGGGTGAGAGGGCTTGTCTCAGGGTGTGGTTCTCAGTAGGGTAATCAGATCCAGACCAGCCAGTTCACTGGGAGACCCTTAAATGTCAGTACCTTGTAAATGTTTTATCTTTTGCTGATCAAAGTTCCCCGGGAAGCATCTTCCATTTTCCTGCCTGGGCAGTGTAAATGTTAGTGCCAAGGTTCTGAGATCCAAGCTAGGGCAAGAGCAGGAAGCAGGGACTCTCCATTCAGAATATGGACTTTCACTGACCCCTTGTTTTTAGCACCACACCTTCCCCAGGCCACAGCTGGAATGTGTCTCTGAGGATATATGTGTCTCTGAGACATGCTATATCTATTGTCAAACTTCTGAGGAAGGCAAACTTCCCACTGATATTGGAGTAGAGAGTCTGGGAAGGCCCAGTAGCTGGCCTCAACCCACCCTGTCCTCTAGCAGGTTTTTCATTCCTCTGCCCAGGAAAGAATTCAAGGGCAGAGTCACCGTACAAAGTGAAAACAGGTTTAATATAACACATAAGAAAAATAGGCTTTACAGAGAAACTGCGGCCTAGCTCCAGAAACTGAGCAGGGCCTGCACCAAGTTTAACACAAAAGTAAGAAACGCACACTTAACATTTAGTACAAAGTGTAGGATGGCCCAAGAGAGTAAGCAGCTGCCCCTTAGAAATAAGTTTAACACAATTGTAAAGTATTTCCTCTCCCTGTGAAGTGCGAGTTGGCCCCAAGAAAAGAAGCAACCAACTGCAGCAAGTTTGATACAAAAGTAAGAAATAGGCATTCATAGACAAAGTGCAGGCTGGCCTCAGAGTGAACAGCAGCCTGCTAAAGGCAACTCTGATACAAAAAGAATGAAATACACACCTCTAGGAACGTGAGCAACAGCCCTGCCTTCTGCTGGGATTCAACTTTTATAATTTTGTGATCTAATACATATTCATACTGTCTAATGAATATTTAATTAAAGGGGGGGTGGTTCCCAGTTATGTAACATAGACTTGCACATGTTCAGTTGGTCTCTTTTATTTTTATTTTTATTTATTTTTTATTTTTCTAAGGTGACCAGTAAGGATTCTTTTTTTTTTTTTTTTCCTTTTTGTCTTTTATCGTGACCGGTAACGGGATCGCAACCCTCGGTGTGGTGCCCACACTGCGCTCAACCAGTGAGCGGATGGGTCTCTATGTGGGATCCGAACCCTCGGCGGGAGTGTGGCCCTGCTCCCAAGCACCGCACTCTACCGAGTGCGCCACCGGCCGGCCCGACCAGTAAGGATTCTTAATTCCTTGACTTGGTGTTGTCAGCACCACACTCTCCCAAGTGAGCTAACTGGCCATCTCTATATACGGATCCGAACCCTTGGCCTTGGTGTTACCATCACCACGCTGTCCCAAGTGAGCCACGGGCAGGTCCTAGTTGGTCTATTTTAGATCATGCTTTCTGGCTAAATTCTATCAGATGCACCAAATACACCCAGAATATTCTAGGTGCTCTCTAGTGCCTCCAGTGGAAAGTCATTCAGAGGATTAAGCTCCTGTCTACTGAGCATGCTCAGCCACTGGGGTTATATAACTCCTTTTTACTGGGCATGCTCAGCCATTGAAGTGCTACAAATTGGCCGCTTATGGTCTTGATTTCCCCTTGGTGCTGAAAATAGATGCAATTAGCAACAATAACTCTCCTCTAGGGAGGGCCAAAAGGGGGGACCTGAGACCTTGGGGAGTGGCTTGAAACTCAGAGGAGGGTCCTGAAACCCAAACCTGGGGGAACTAAACATCTCCTATCTCACCACCACCTGTGGGCATTGGGGACAGAAGGGTATCTATCTGGGCAGGATGGTGGAGGAGATTTGGGGTTCCTCTTAAAGACTTTGAACCTGTCCTTCTCCTTCCAGCCCCACTTTGCACCCCTGACTATAGAGTCACCTTGAGCCTCTGATTTGTGGGTCTTCCTGGAGTCCTGTGACATGAACTGGCCTTTTTCTTGTTAGCTGCTCCACCTCCACTTTTCTTGGTTTTCTAAGTCAGTTATCACTTGTCTTTCTGCTTTCCAGCTTCCAAAATTTTATTGCCATCACTGGTTCACTGCCATACCCTTTGCTGGCTTCTTAGTCCTTATTGGGTTTATGCCTTTTAAAAAAATTCCTCTACTCTCATTTTAGAGAGGTTTAATGGGAGAGAAGAGATCAACACAGATGTTTAACCTACCTTATTTCACTTAAAGTATACAACACATTTTTTAAGTGTAGAAGTCAGGAATCAGTTCCAATAAAAGAAAATGTTTATTCAGAGAAGTAGGTGCTTAAAATAATCTGGATGAACTAGAGGAATTGGCTCCTGGCTGGGCCTCCAGGAATGGCCTTCAGAACACTGCAGAACTGACCCTCCTGGAGAGATGCTGCCTGAACCACAGTCAGGTAACTGGGGAATAAGCAGCTTGCTATGGTTTGAATGTTTGTGTACTCTGAAGCTCATTTTAATGGATTAATGGATTAATGGGTTAATGGATTAATGAGTTATCACGGGAGTGGGACAGGTGGTTTTACACGAAGAGGAAGAGAGACCTGAGCTAACACATTCAGCCCCTTCACTATGCAATGACCTGCTCTGCCTTGCAACACTGCAGAGAATCCCTGTCAGTAAGAGTCCCTCACCAGATGGGCCCTGTCAACCTTAGACTTCCCAGCCTGCAGAACTGTAAGAAATAAATTTCTTTTCTTTATAAATTACCCATTTTCAGATATTCTGTTATAAGCAACAAAAAACAAACTAACACACAAGCTACTGTCCCAACTGCTGGCCCCAGCTTAGCTACAGTTCAGAGATCAGGAAGCTGCTGCCAGAATTGTTGGCTTCGAAGCCACTCAGAACCTGCTGGATCCGTATCAGCAAATGGATGCCTGGAGCAACACTGCCTCTCTCCCCACTTAACTCAGTTCTGAATTCAAATCTTATGTGAGGGCATCTGATTAGTGTACCTCAAAACACATTGCTCCAAGGGGTCATGGTGATTTTTTTTCTTTTAGCTTTTTAGCCCCTACACTATAAGAAGGTTAGAACCAGAAGGAAGTTAGAATGGGTTTTGAGTGCACCAATCTATGTATCCACCACAAAAGGTAAGAAAACGTGTGGAGAACATTTTTTAACTGGACAGTAGGATTTGCTTCTACCATCTTTCTCACCTCATCTGAGTTCCTTCTTGCTAACCTTTGGGCTTAAACTCTAAAAGCATTCTCTTCTTGCCTTTGCTAGTGGTCAGCAAACTTTTTCTATAAGAGGTCAGAGGTAAATATTTTAGGCTTTTTGAACCATATGGTTTCTGTCACAACTATTCAGCTTTGTCACTGTGGTGCAAAAGCAGCCATAGATAATGTGTGTAAAGAAATGAGCATGGATCCAGTAATACTTTATTTACAATAACAGGCAGCTGGCTGGACTTGGCCTGTGGCTGTAGTTTGCAGACCCCTGCCTTTGCTCATACCATCAATTGACTCCACAAATATGTAAGGGTACCTGCTGTGTGTCAAGCACTGTTCTGGGGGTGGGGGCTATAGCAACAAGCAAGACAGTGTCCCTGCCGATCCCCACCCCCTACCCATTTTCCTGCCTAGCTAATGCTCATATTTAACATTCACTCGGGACTGGCCTTCCTTGACTTCCTTTTTCCTAGCCATTTGTTTCCCTCCCTCCAAGCTCCCCTAGCACCCCGTGCACACCGTGGTCACTTGTATCACCCTGTTGCTCAAGTGTTGTCTGCTTATGTATCTGATTCCCTGCAGCACTGAAAACTCCTCAAGGGTAAGGGGCCTGGCACAGAACCAGCCTATGGTCAGTGTTTGTTGAATTGACTGTAAGAAGACTTTGTGGAGGCTGAGAGATAAACATGAGACACAGTCATGGGCAGAGAGGTCTGAGCGGGGCAAGAGGCCTTTTAGGTTTCCTATTCAGATGACAATTTTTGTTTATCAACTGGATTATGATATAATTTACACACACTAAAGTGTCTTTCAAATGTACATGTTGATGAGTTTTGACAAATGTTTACATCCTCGTGAACACTACCAGAGTCAAGATAGAGAACATTTTTATTGCACCCAAAAGTTCATTGTACCCCTTTGCAGTCAACAACCCCCACCCTCACTCCCAAGCCCTGGCCCCAGGCAATCACTGATCTATTTTATGTCACTACTGCTTAGTTTTATCTGTTCTAAAACTTCATATAAGTGGAATCATATTGTATGTGCTATTTTATGTCTGGCTTCTTCACTCAGCATAATGTATTGCTTGTCACTGTTATTGTCATTGGTAGTCTGACCCTTTTTATAGCTGAATAGTATTTCATTTATGGATATACCACAGTCTGCTCATCAGATATGACTTTATAGGAAAAATAGGGAGACTGGCTGGTTAGCTCAGCTGGTTACAGCTAAGAGCGTGGTGCTGATAACACTAAGGTCAAGGGTTTAATCCCTGTACTGGCCAGACAGCTAAAGAAAGAAAGAAAGAAAGAAATGAAAAATGTATTCCAACCCTGCATTATCTCTGAATTAGGTTATCTAGATAGTTGGGGATTGGGGAGCTGCTGACAGGGCCCTCTAGGTCCATATCTGATGTATTGCCAAGATCGAACATGCAAAATATACCACAAGTGGGTGACACTGCCTTGGAATTTTAAAAATTTATTTATTTAATTACTTATTTTGGCAGCTGGCTGGTACTGGGAACTGAACCCTTGACCTCAGTATTATAAGGCTGTGCTCTGACCAACTGAGCTAACAGGCCAGCCCTAAAATTTATGAATATAACTGGAATTTCAAAAAATAGAAGTGACCTGGCTGTCCCCAGCTCAGGGGTGCCCTTCTCATAGTCATCTATTCCAGGGTTTAGTGACTTTGGCTTCCCAAAACTCATTCCTTCTAACTCAGCTGCACTCTGTTGCCCATTTCCTCCTGTTCTGTCTTTCCCAGGGGCAGAAGGAGGCTGTCCCCACCCTCTGTAATTTAGCCATCCATGCTAGATCTGTATCATCATAAGGATAATAGCCCTTTATGTTTGGATAACACTTTTCCACTTTACAAAGCACTTTCACAACGCTTATCTCATTTGAGTTGAGCCACAGCCCAAGGCAACCTGCTTATTCTTCTCTACATTTTATAGATGAAGAAATTGAGGTTAAGTGACTCCTCTGAAGTCCTACAGCCAGGACTGGGACCAGACCTCCAGCTTCTGGCTGGTGATAGCATGGACTTTCTCCCACAGCTGTGACCTGCCGCGTTTCTAGGGTGCGAGGTGTCCTTTGGGTGTGCCGCCCCCTTTGTCATCACTTCCACTGAACTCACTGGGGAACAAACAGCATCCATTTCCTGAGC
This sequence comes from Galeopterus variegatus, assembly GCF_000696425.1. NCBI lineage: Eukaryota > Metazoa > Chordata > Mammalia > Dermoptera > Cynocephalidae > Galeopterus > Galeopterus variegatus. The sequence continues at coordinate 149 of NW_007749586.1, read as the reverse complement.
TCCTGAAACATAAGAGAGAGAATGTGTTGACAAGGTGATAATTTGTCAGATGCTCTACTAGGTGCCTTTGAGAGATCTTATCTCTAATACTCACAACTGCCATATATGGTAGGTATTATCCAGCCTGTTCTACAGATGAGCTAGCTTGC
>NW_007749585.1:5858-10806 GCF_000696425.1 Galeopterus variegatus | reverse complement strand
TTTTTTTTTTTTTTTTTTTTTTTTTTTTGTCCTTTTTGTGACCGGCCTCACCACACTCAGCCAGTGAGCACACTGACCATCCCTATACAGAACTGAACCTGCGGCTGGAGCACTGCTGCACTCCCAGCGCCGCACTCTCCCGAGTGCACCACGGGCTCGGCCCCTAGGCCTGCGTTTTCCTTGTTTTGAGTCAGCAAAGGGATGTCAGTATCTTAACGTGTCAGGAGGCACTTCAGCCTCCACATCAACACTTCCAGGGAACATGAGCTCTCAGGAACTGAACGGGCCACTGTTGGCGGCCACTTCACCCCCGAAGGTTCTGGTGGGTGCCCACGAGCTCTGGGGCCAGGCTGAGCCTTGAGAGAAGTGGTCAGGGAGGAGGAAAGGGGTAATGATGGGGGAGCACAGAAGAGGAAACAGGACAGCGCAGGAGAGAGGAAGGGATGGTGGCGCCCGCCTCTAACGTCCAACGTATTTTTCTATGAGCCTGCAAGAGCCGGTCAGAAGTCCTTGGGCTGATCCGTAAAATAGAATTTGCCTATTAGTTTTCAAAAAAAAAAAAAAAAAGCTTTCTTCAGGTCAGCAGAGACAAGCAAATCTAATTTGCAATTTCCTGCTTCCTGAGAGCTGGGGTATTGTGTGGACAAAGAGTATCGGGATGAGCAGCTAGGGCTCCAGAGGGGTCAGGTGAAGACAAGGCCGGCACGGCTGCTGCAGTGAGCCCCGAGCCTGGCCCTCAGCCCGGGCGTTGGCAGGGGCAGCTTGCCCCCTGACCCCTGACCCCAGGACGTGGGAGCCAGCACTGCAGTAGCTCGCACTCTCTGTCAGTAAGGATGTTAAATGGTGATTTTCATAAAACATTCTTTGCAAAGCACAGTCTATCCAAACCCTGTCGTAGTTTCCAGAAGATGAACGTTTAATCAGCAAGGCTGCTCTCCGCCGCCTCTGCCCTGTCAAGACTGAGCCAGTGACCTGAACGGGGCTGACAGCATCGGAGGGTGCGAGCAGACCTGCTCAGACCAGGGCTGTCTGCAGCCTGACAGTCTCGCGGCTCGTATCGCCACCAGACAGGATGGCACCCCAGCTGAAAAGCCCTGCAAGATCAGAGCCGCTACTCGGTTGCCCACCTGACAGCTCGGGAAAGCACTGCTGCGGCACAAACGATTTGGGTGATGATTGGGAAAAATGAGTGCATTAAAGGATTGTGAATGCTCAGCAGTCAGCCCCTTTCCAGTACTTTTTAATGTGCTTTTTATCTCCTCGGAGTAGCCCAGACTCCCTCCCCAGCCCTTCCCACCCTGCATGCCTTCCCCAGCTTCTCCGTGTTTTGGAGTTCCACTGACTGCAGTAAAGCGAAGACAGAACATCGAGATCTTCCCTGAGACTTGTTTTCCCTCTTTAAAGTTCCACCATGAGCTTGACTCTTGTCTGGAACCAAAGTCTCTGAATTTCTAAAACCTGCAAATTCCTTAGAGACTGCAGTTCTTCAACCTTCTCGTGTAGACTTGGGGGGCGGGGTAGGGATGGCCTGCCACTCGCGATTTAGAAAGAACTCCATCAGCCTGGGAAGGGAACTCACTGCAGCAAATGACATAAAGGCCTCAGGATTCCGAGTTCAGAGGACCTCTCTGTGCCTCCCAGGGCTGCATTCTCGTGTTCGCTTTGGTTGCTTCTGTGACGGCAGGTGGGTGAGAGATGGCAGTTCTGGGTATGCCTCTTGTCAGGAGCTCTTCAGTCACAAAGCTGTTAGCAGGTGGTTCTTCAGTCACTCTAGAGCTATGAAAAAAAGGAGGGGATAATAAGCCAGGTAGCATTTATTAGGCACCTGCTGTGTGTCAAATGGGCAGTAGTGGGAAAAGGTTTGCAGTCGGACAATCCCAGCTTCAAATCCTGGATCTGTCCCTTGCTTTCATCTGTAAGGTCTCGAGCAGGCCTAACCGTCTGCGCCTTGGGGTCTTCGTTTGTAAAGAAAGGAGACGTGCTTGTTCTGAGAACTTCTGTGGATGCGGAGGAGCCCCCAGCGTATAGCTTGAGCGTAGGGTCACAACCTCCCATCCGCACCTCGTCTTCCTCCCACAGAAAAGCTGCTTCTGCAGCACACTCAGCAGGTACTGCGCAGGCTCACACCGAGTTTCCCAGCCCCGTGAGGCCTCTTCGAGCTGTTCTGAAACTTGCCCATAGCTCACAGGGAGGGTTTGCAGAGCTCTCAGGGATCCACATTCCTTGCCCAGTGAGTGAAGGGAAACAGAGGACAGCGGATAGATGTGATATGATTTAAGAGCAGTTGAAAGGAAAGGAAACATCTTCTGGAATGTTGGTGTTAGCAGACCACAGAAGCTTAATTCAAGGTTCATGAAGCTCATGAACATTCAGCAGCAGGAATTCTAGGGCTTTAGAGAACAGTCTGAGCAGGCCCTCCAGGGCTTCTGCTTATTTTCTGTATTTTTCTTTTCTTTTTGTGGTCAATTAGACATAACATAAAATTTACCATTGTAACCATTTTTAAGTGTACAGTTCGGTGTATTAAGTACATTCACGTTGTTGTGCGACTATCACCACCACCCGTCTCTAGAACGTTTCCATATTTTCAAACTGAAACTCTGCACCCGTTAAACGCACTCCCTAATTCCCTCCCCACCGCCCCTTCTCTTTACGAAGCTTAACTACTGTGGGACCTCACATCTGTGGACTCGCGTCGTTTCGTCCTTTTGTGACTGGCTTGTTCTACTTAGCATGATGTCCTCAAGGTTCACCTATATGGTATCATGTGTCAGAATTTCTTTCCTTTTTAAGGCTGAGTGATGTTCCATTGCGTGTAAACACCTGATTTTGTTTATCCAGTTTATGTCTGTCAGTGGACATGTGGGTTGCTTCCACCTTTTGGCTTTTTATGAACAATGCTGCTATGAACATGGGTGTGCAAGCCCATGTATTTTTAAAACCACGTGGTTAAAAAAAGGGCTCTTAGCATACAAGAAACAGGCACCTCAGATCACTGTAGGTGATAAAAGCCCATGACACTGTCCATGGGGTTGTTTTCAAATTTCATCCTTTAAATCGGGCATCCTAGCCTGAAGGTCAACTGGGTACCTGTGGGTGACTATTTCTTTGCACAGGTTATTTAGGTGCCAGGTGTTGGCACTTTGCCGTGTGCTGGGGTCTCTCCGCTTGCGTCCAGGCTACTGTGCACGCTCCTGCCTCTGTCTGACCCGGGTGTCAATAACGGTTTCTCTCTTCTCACATCCCACCCTCCCCCACCTCTCCACCCCTGCCCACCTCCTCTCCGCCTTCTCTCTGCTGGCTCCTCCTGCTCTCCAGTTCGACCAAGACCAGTGCATTCAGAGCACCAAATTCGTTTTGCAGGCCGCAGCCATGCCCCTGCTGCAGAGCGAGCCCAGCCTCACCAGCAACGAGCTGCACCTGCCTGGGAAGCCGGGCCTGGGCACGCCCTGTGCCAGCCTGACACTGGGCCAGCCCACGCCGCCCTCCTCCCTGCCCAACCTCACCACCGAGGCCACACTCACTGACATAATGCCCCTGAAGGACGAGCACGTGGGCCACCAGTTCCTGACCCCGGATGAGGCGCCCTCACCCCCCAGGCTGCTGGCAGCAGGCAGCCCCCTGGCCCACAGCCGCACCATGCACATCCTGGGCCTGGCCAGCCAGGACACCCTGCACGAGGACTCAGTGCGAGGCCTGGTGAAGCTCAGCTCCGTGTGACATGCCGGCCAGGCCCTGGGGGACTGCCCAGGTCTTCCACGGAGGTGGTGGGTGTGTCCCACAGCGACCTTCTCCCGACTGAATAACATGGTGAAGGTGACCACTCAGGTCTGGGTGCAGAGACCAGTTGGAGAGTGAGTGGAGCCCCATCTGATGCCAGGGGGCCGGCAGGACCCAGTTGCTGAGAGCTTGGATTTCTTTGAATTTTCCTCCCCACCCTGAGCATTTTGACAGAGATGAAATAGAGAAGTGGCTGTTTCCAGGCATTTGGAATCTGATCGGGGCCTGGGGAGGGAAGAGCCTGCAGGGGTCGAATCAGGGCCTGAGGAGAAAAGAGGTGGCCTGGATGCTACGGTGTGTCTGCTGCCTCATGACAGATGCACGGGAGGTTTCTGACACTCGTGGCCAGACTGGAATTGCACTTAGGTGTTAAGCTACTAATATTTGAAATAGACATGCCATTCCATTTGTTAATTAAAAACAAAAACAAAAAAAACCCTAAAGGGTAAAAAAACCACCAGACATGGATTTGCATGCCACGCTGCAGTCTGTTACAGTGGTGTTGGTATTCCAAAGGAATTGCTGCTTTCTTTCTTTCTTTTTTCCTTTGTTTTTTTTACTTTTGTGAATTTTCAAGTGCTGTTTTGTTGGAAGACAGTGCAACACAGTGAAACCAATGGACATGGTCTTCAGTCATCAGCTTCTTCAGCATTAGCTCTCCACAGTGAGGTGGCACCTGGGCTGCAGAGAGCTGCCAGGGCTTTGTCACCTCCAGTGTCCCTTAACCTTCTTTAAGTAGTTAGACGAGGTGTTGTGTTGTGCCGCTCCCGCCACACAGTCGTCACCTCCTCGTGTGATGAAACTCCCTGTGGACAGCCAATAAAATGACGTCCTCTGTTACTTTGGATCTGCGTACACGTAGCCTTAACAGCTTAAGTGAAAACAAATCATCTGGATGTCCTGGGGAGAGTTTGTTTTTATTGGAATACCCCTAGAGAGTAATGGCCCAAGAACAGCCAAAAACCAAATTTTTTAATTGTGAGGTATTTGCAGGATGATTTCTTAGATAAGGGACTAGCTTTTCATCAGTTTTTCCCCCTCCTTTAATCATCTATTTTTTTTTTTGACACATTCGTAGCAGAATTTGCTCTACATTTGCAGATCGCCGTGCAGCCGTTAATCTATGGTAGGCAGAGGGGAGGGGATGCTCAGGGAGAAGGGACACCGT
>NW_007749585.1:0-2886 GCF_000696425.1 Galeopterus variegatus | reverse complement strand
AATATCTGGACCTCCTAACCACCCATACCCATTGTAATTTATAATGAGGAGGACAGAGCTCCCCCTACACAGCCACGAGCTCGCAGTTACCACCTCACAGGTATCCTCCTCTCACACGCCTGTGAGCACAAAGGGACAGCCCCACAAAGGACCTGCCACAGCTTCCTGACTCTGCTTCTTGCCTCCTTCCTCCAGCTCCCAGAGACCCCAGGAGAGAGAAGGCAGTGCTCCGTGGTGGCCGGGAGCCAGGCTCAGCCCTCAATCTGGTTGATACCTTCCCCTGGAAGACAATGACCGTAGCCTAAGCACCATTCTATTTTTAACACTTCCTAATCCAGTGGTGGCTGGTTTCCTATGAGCAACCCTTCTTCCCATCTCAGTATAAAAAATACAAGAAGCCAAGATCACTATTCATTTGTCTTCACATCATGAATATTTATTATTAATTCCTACATCCCATCCCACCCTCAACCCCGTCCCCTGTGCACATTTAACGTCATTTATCAAGGAGGGCATTGGCAATTTTGGTAAAATGAATATGGGCTATTCAGGGTCAAGAGAAAGATTAATTTGAATGGGCCAATTTGCTAAGACAATTAACGTCCTCAAAACCGAAACCAGAGATATGCCCGTAGTCCTTTCTTCAGTGGCTTGGAGAAGAACCGAGAGACTGAGGAATGAGTGACTGAGCTCCCTGGAGCTCCCTGGAGCTCCGCTCCTGCTGGGCAGCAGGGATGGTCTGGTAGGTGACTTTCCAGTGAAGTGGTGGTTCTGCATTTCCCACTAACTGGTATATTTATATATTTGTCTATATAAATGTTGAGTGACTCCTTCTAGCCGTGGCTGAATAGACCTTGATATTTCCACATTCTTTCAGTGTGTTACTGATCGATTGCATGCTAGCTACAAAAAAAATAAGATAAATATTTTACCATGCTATTAAAGCTTGGACCGTTATCAGACACACAGACATATACACTCTCGTTCTGTCGTTTAAAAATTCATCTGCCTGCATTTTCCCGGGGACGCTGCAGGGGACCAGAGGCTTCCCAGCCACTTGAATAGCCCGGATGCCCTGGTCCCCAGGATGCAGGCTGGAGGGAGACTGAGGGAGCAGACAGCCTGCATCTGAGAGGGCATGATGACATGTCACGCTGTGCGTGGGGGGAGCAGCCCAGCATTTGTGCTGTGCCCAGCTGAAAAAAATGCTCCTTCCAACTTTTGGATGTGATTATTTCAGCCTATGAGAATAAGGCCATTTCCCCACCCTGAGCCAGCCAAATCCCCAGATCCTGTCCTGTCCATGATCATACAAAGGGTGAGTCTTTTCAGATCCACCCACCCCCTGAGTGTACTGTGGTCTTTACCTGGCATGTCTAGGATTGCCGACTGGGCCATATTTCTACTGAGACCTGAGTGGGGTGGCCCCTCTGTGGCTTTGGAAGCCCCTTAGCTCTACATGCCCTGGGCCTGGGCCTTGTCATCTGATTCAACAGCAAGAAAAATGAAGTTGCCAGAACTGGCAATAGTTGTCCTTGGCTCTGGGGCTTGTGAAGGCGTCTCCAGGGAAAAGCTGGATCTGAGCCCATCAGAGGCTTCTGAAGGGCACAGCCTGGCGGGCCACTCCCTGAGGGTCTCAGAGCCTCCCCGCCCGTGCCCCCACCCTGCACACGCTGCTCTGCAACTTTCCAGCCTCCTTCTGAGCTCAGCCCACAAACCGCCTCCTCATACCAGGAACCACCTGCTTCTCAGCCTCGGCTCAGGGTTTGTGAGCTTGTTGGAAGGTATCAGGGTTTGCATTAATACCATAAGGAATGTTTCCAAAGGGAGTTGTCTTTCCTCCATCCACACAACGACACCATTTAACCCATTTAGTTCTTGACCAGGTAAAAAGAAAATAAAAGGGAACAAATGTTAAATACACTTTTCTAATCAATGCCTTACAAACGTTTTGAAGCTGAGCCTAAATCAAATCGATGTTTACATTTTTTTATTAAGTACATATGAGTTGTGGGAGTCTAGCATATTCTTGTCCAAAAGAGAGAAACTTTCAAATGAATTCTTACACCTCCTGGCTCCTCCACCTCTTCTGGACGTCTGTGTATGGCATCGTATGCTGTTTTCCATGTTACCTCATAAACAGAACAAAACATAACAAAAACAAAACAAAAAAATCTGCCTCTCATTTGTTCCCTTAAAACGTGTCTCTCTCTCCCTCTCTCTGTCTTAAAAGAATAAGTTATGATTGATATTAAATGAGCTGAAGTGTCGTTTTCTTTCAAACAAATGTCAAAGATGCTAATAATCTTGTAAATCAGTAAATCCTCTGTCCATTTGTCTATTGTACATGGTCCTGATAATACAACCAAGATGGATTTTCAAATATAAGTGGTTAGTACATTAATCCAGCAATTAAAAATAATTGGGAGATTGAAGATTAGATTGTTTCTGGAGCAACTGAATATGCAGCTGCCACAAAACTAGATAAATGGCTTCAACTGGAATTATTTTTCGATCTCATAAACCCAGGAATTACATAAAGAGTGGATTGAAAAGCAGATGAGCAACTTGTGCTTTTGCAAAGACTTCTTTCCTTCAACTGTTGAATTTTTAAAAGAAACTCGGTATTGATAATGAAGACATGAATGAACAACTCTCTTCATTGCCCTCAATATTTTAAGATGTGTAGTTATGCCAAGAGGCGCATGGCATATCCAGGGAGACATATTTTCTGGATTCTGTATGAATGGTGATGGCTTTAGCCTGCAGTAAAAAAAAAAAAATTTGAAGCCTTGCTAACCTTTTGTCCAGAGCATTTTTGGTTCGTATTTCACAATAGTCAAATTTTGGCATGAAGAAAATAAAAAGACAAGCATTTTAAACTCT
>NW_007749584.1:10572-10807 GCF_000696425.1 Galeopterus variegatus | reverse complement strand
TTTTTTTCTTCATGTTACTGCCATTAATGCAATCTGTATACAGTACTTTATGTATGTAAGCACTTTTTTGTAAACTAATTTTTTAATCAAAGACTTTATATTTTCAATAAATTTTAGGTTTACAGCAAAATTGAGAAGAAGGTACAGAGATTTCCCACAACCTCCCTTTCCACACATGCACAGCCTCTCCCATTATCAACATCCTTCGCCAGAGTGGTTCATTTGTTACAGCTGA
>NW_007749584.1:7167-7707 GCF_000696425.1 Galeopterus variegatus | reverse complement strand
TAGTTGGGAATCAGAAGAATAATTCTTCACTTGTATTCTTTTATCAAATCAGTAAGTGATACTCCCTTGTTATATATTTACTAAGATTCGACCCCTTTAGTTTAATTCCCCTTTCACATATTTGATTAGGAAAATGAACTATTTCTAACTTTTCCAATATTGTTCTCTCTAATTTTTAAACAATGAATATTTCCTAATCACTAGCAATTTAATCCTCATCCCTGGCCTTTCAGAGTTTTCTGGACAGGAGAGAGAATCTATTCTAAGCCAGGAAGGAAACTGATATTATACTAGCTTGGAGTTTTTCACATCATTGCTCTCAAAGGGATTAGGGACAAAATCTCTCCCCCAACCCCCTTTAATATTTCTTAGACCTTTTCAGTTTGAAACTGAGACAGAAGAGCCAGAAGGTTATGAAAATTTCGGTGAATTTAAATATTTGTCAAACCCATTGGAAGAACAACACATCCTGGAACTATTCTTGGCAAAGCAAATAGTGAGTGACATTGAGTTTATGCTGTTGGTTCTCTGATACTGCTG
>NW_007749584.1:4802-5059 GCF_000696425.1 Galeopterus variegatus | reverse complement strand
ATTGAAAGGCTCCCAGGTAGTGTAGCCAGGTTTTGAGAGGCATTATCAACAAGCTTTCCACTTCTGAGGTTATGGTTCAGTGTGGTGAGCTAGCTTCCATCTAATCCCCTGGCTTTCATCTGTGGAAGTTTAGTACACAATATTTGGGAGACACGTTCAGCTACATGACACTGTTTTCAAGTCAGGGCTTTTGGGTAAATTAGTGCTTATCAATCCAACAAAGCCCCTTTTCTAACAACCGATCTCATAATCCTTTT
>NW_007749584.1:2411-2739 GCF_000696425.1 Galeopterus variegatus | reverse complement strand
TTATATAACAGTCCTTTAACAAGTTTGCATTTTGCAAATATTTTCTCCTAGTCTATGGCTTTTCTTCTCATTCTCTTGACACTGTCTTTTGCAGAACAGAAGTTTTTAATTTTAATTGAGTCCAGCTTAATAATTATTTCCTTCGTGGATTGTGCCTTTGGTGTTATATCTAAAAACTCATCATCATACTGAAGGTTATCTAGGTTTTCTCCTGTGTTGTCTTCTAGGAATTTTATAGTTTTGCATTCTACATTTAGATCTGTGATCCATTTTGTGTTAATTATTGAGAAAGGTGTGAGATCTGTGTCTGTATTCTCTCTTTCTCTCT
>NW_007749584.1:0-297 GCF_000696425.1 Galeopterus variegatus | reverse complement strand
CATCTTTCTGTAATGATTTCCAGTTTAATTCCACTGTGGTCTAAAAGCAGACACATGATTTTTATTCTTTTAAATGTACTAAGGTATACTTTATGGCCCTGAATGTGGTCTATCTTGGTGAGTGCTCCATGTGAGCTTGGGGAAATGTGTATTCTGTGGTTGCTGGATGAAATGTTCTACAGATTTTCATTATATTCAGTTTGTTGATGGTGTTGTTGAGTTCAGCATGTCCATACAGATTTTCTACCTGCTGGACTTGTCCATTTTTGATAGAGGAGGTAGTTGGATAGAATCCAG
>NW_007749583.1:0-10808 GCF_000696425.1 Galeopterus variegatus | reverse complement strand
CGGGAGCGCCGCCGCGCTCCCAAGCAGCGCACTGTAGCAGTGCACCACCGGGCCGGCCCCACATTATTCATTTTAAGAGGAGTCTGTGTCTCTGAAACCACGCTAGGTGTTCTCGTATATGTCCTCTGTCCCAAGGATCTGGTAGTGGGAATAGGCAGAGGGCTGGACACGGAGGTGGTCTGGTCCTGAACGCCATCAGCTGAGCCACTGGGGTCTGACGAGTCCGAGCTCCACAAGGGGTCCCACAGTTCAGCCATAACATCTGCTCCAAAGACGCTGTCCTGAATCCCCTTGGTCTGAGAACAGTGCTGGTTCTCCACCGGGTGCAAATGTCAAACCAGAGCCAAACAGTCTCAACTCAAAATTTACACAGTTCATAGAAAGCCATGTGGGGGAGAAAGAAAGGCGCTGGGGCAAGTGAAAGTACTTGTATTGAAGCAAAACCATAACTTCAAAATGTGTTGAGTAAGACAGATTGATATTTCGACCTGTGCTCCTGTGGTACTCTTATAATAAAATGTCTTTACACGTTGACATTTCCAAAAAATATTGGTGCTTATGCCCATTGATAATTGGAATACTGCTCACTTCAGCAGCACATATACTGAGATAATTGGAATAAAACTCTCATTTTGAAAACACATCCTGGGCTTGTTTTATTTGAGGTCCTCTATCTGACTTGAGGAGAGCATCAAATGGCTGCAGATTTTCCACTCTTAATAGGTGAGCCTCGTGATTACCTCCAAGAGGAAATTCCTCTTTCTGAGTTCTTCCATCTTAATCTAATTTCCGGAATTGACTGAGAAGTGCAAAATCCCAGATGGTGGACTAGAGTGCTACTGACTCAGTTTGTTTAACAATTTTATTCACAGTTCACATAAATGTCAACTTTCCACTAATTTTTCTTTAATATGAGAAGAAAACTCAAGGTTAAATTTTTTGGAGAAAATAAATTGAGTTTCTCTCAACTGCACAGATATATTAAGCAGAACTCAGGCATATAGATCAGAACTAAGCTGTTTCTACCACTTTATGCCTTGTATTGCTTTTATATCCACTTCCTTTTCAGAATATGTTAAAAATATGCCAGTTGCTTTTGAACTACCTGATTTCTTGATCATTTCTGTGTGCTTAAATTATGTTATACCCAATCAGCGATTTACAAGACAGTAGCACTAAAAGTTGCAGATTCAAAGTTACTTCCCACAACAAAGTCACCTTAATCTCAAAGCATAATTAAATTAACATTTCCACATACTGATTCTTACAACACTTAGCTTCTCTTAGAGGGCTTACCACTTTCTACTTGGTTCAGTGTAAGTATGCATACCTTCACTGAGCTTCTCTAAGTCCCTTGAGTAAAAAGGAATGGCACTTTGTTCAGGTTTCTGTCCCTGATACTGTGTCTCACAGAACCTGGCACAGAATAAACTCAATAAATATCTGCTGAATGAATAATAGAAAAGATGACTGAATGTATGTTACATTAGCCTCCTGAAGTTTTTTCTAGGATGCTACTTAAAAAATTTATCAAATCAGATTATACCTATTCCCCCATAATGACTGGATTTGTTATTCAACTTCTGATTTGGGAATAACATTGGATATTAGTATTTATGCTAGAAACTCATATCAGAAATATTTTCATTCATATTTTTAGATTTATTTAGGTGGATTTAGCTTTAAAATCATTTTTCTAGTCTATAAAATGAGTACACTACTTCCTACTTAATATATCCCTAGCATGTGAGGAGGTGAGGGGCTGTTAATAAATTATATCAAGCATTTTAAATATCATTTAGGGTGAAGGAAAGAATTGCTTTCCATTTTTTCAGAATATTCCAGGGCACACTGTGAGTTGCTAAAATATAAATAAATAAATAAATAAATATAAATAAATAAATAAATAAATAATATGTAAATATAAATATATATATAACAAAACAGGGGAAATAGAAGTATGCATTATCCTGTTGAAGCATAGAATAGCAACAATATTAGAATACTGATACTGATTTAGAGTTTTTAATTGTTCAGAATGCTCTGTGCTAAGTGCTTTATATGACATTTCCAACTTAATTCCAACAATCATCCTATGCTGTAGTTACTATTACTATCCTTTTTTTTTCCAGACAAGAACACTGAGGTTTACAAAGATTAAGTAACATATCTAAGGTGATAGGTGATAAGTAGCAGGATAAGGATTCAAACCCAAGTATATCTCACCCAGTGCCTTAATTCTTTATTTGGCTATATGGCAGCTGTATTTGTGTATAAAGTTGCTGAAAATACATAGCATGATCAGTGAGCATCCCACATCCAATCAAAGACATCTATATTTGTTTCCTATTATTTTCCTCCTTCTCCATCCATAAACATAGGGCAGTCAATGCCATTCAATTGTCAGTGAAATTTCAAATAAAATCTCTTCCCTGGAAATGTGCATTGAGGTTAGAGATTTGAGTGTTGCCCCTTCATGCAGAAAGTGTAGGGCTGGTGCCCTCCTATAAGAAGCAGGAAGAATTTGAATCCATCTGCAAAATAACCTCTTTCTGGTAATCAGGGGATTTTCCCCTACTGGGTTCAAAGGGCTTCCCTCTTCTTTGTTGTGCAATTTCTAAAGTATTGTTCAGCACATAAAGAAAGACCAAGAACATATCATTGCCTTGGAAACTGCTATGGAATTTGACAGACTGTAGGTTGTTCAGAGCAAATGTTCTGTTGCTGCACCGAGTCCATGCGGGAGCAATGACTGGCAAAGTGGCTGAATGCTCATCTGCTAATCTTGATGTCAACTTAACTTGTCATCCCTACCCTAAGGATAGGGCAGGAAGTTTGCCTAGTTTTGCTTTCTTTCAATGAGGATATTTGAATTATTTCATTCCCAACTGTCAAGGACGAAATACAAAGATAAGGGCTATAGACAAAACAGCAGCATTCTGGGGGTCGTTTTCCATAGCTTGTGGAGATGAGCACTTGCAACCTATGTTTTCGTTAAATTAATTCTAACGGTATAATCATGGGAAACTATAGTGCTTCTTTTAAAAATAATCGCAACTTGATGCATTTATAATATCAAAAGGTAAGGAAAAAAACCTTCTGGATTCAGAGAATGCCACTAACTGTAGTCCTTTCTAATGAAATGTCTGGGAAAACAAACTCTGTATCAAATAGGAGGGAAAAAATTAAGAAATGAAGGTAGGGAGTCAGTCCTTGGGAACCGTTTCCCAAAAAGCAAATGTGACTCTGGCTAGTTGTAGCATTTTATTTATTTGTTTGTTGGTGGAAACACTGAGAATAAAAATAAAAGTGATCCTTTTGTGATCCTGTTTGGCCGTGACAGATTCCTTCAGCATTGCCATAGTAACTGAAAGAAGTGCATTTATGAATAGACTTAGATTTCTAAGGCTTGAGTTTCCTGCCAAGAAGAGAGCACAGGGTGGAGAAAACAGGAAAAAGTCAAGGCAAAGGAAAAGAAAACAGATTGAGGTGTTGATTTCCAAGCTTTCTTAGTTGGAGAGTGCAGCCATAAACCAGGTAGGTCAAGACAATCTCTTTCTCGGGCTTCGTAACATTTTTAGATATTGAAATTAGTCTTCTTTCAGCAAGTTTAGGCAAATTTCTTCAGTGTTTTTCGATGCCAGGAAAGGAAAAACAGCAGTCTGGATTATTGACATTTATGCCTAAGAGGAAGGGGAATCCCCTCTGATATGGTTAGACAAGGACATGGGACAGAGATGGCAAATGTGAATGCTTACTGGTCCAGGCAGGTGACCTTCATAAGTGAGATGACCTTGATTAAAGAAAAATCTTCCAGCACCTTGTCCGACTTTTTATTTTGCTGAGTGTCTTAAGAAGTATTTCTCTAAATAATAATAACAAAAAGAACAGCGAGAGAGAGGTGATAAATGGTAATCACATGATACTGTCAGAGGCGACAGAGAGCCATGAAGACAGTGTACATGAAGGGCATGTGCCCACAATGGGCAGCGCCCACACGCTCCCAACTAGTGTCTGGCAGGAAGGAATATGAGCTCATTATTGTGAGCCTTTCCTCTCTTTCAAGAGAATCTGTTAAGTTGGGATTTTACATAAAATCTTTTGATATTTTAATTCTGTTCAAAGATTTTAAAATACCATTACGCTAAACGAAATATGGCTAGAAATTACATTTAGCCGACAGATCACGAGTTCATGATTTCCAAGTCTGAGTCTAAACTCTCTGGAGCAAGATCCAGTGGTCAGAAATGGGAGATTCAGGACATGGAGAAGGGCAGTGGGGATAATGTCTACGAAGCCTGGAAGAACTTGAATCCAATGAAGAGGAGAAACTACCAGTCTCCGGGGCTGAGGGAGAAAGCAGATGCTGGGTTTCATACTGTAAAATTCAATAAATATTGGCTGAGTACCTTCTTTATGTCAGAAAATGTAGAGTACCTTTTTTATGCCAAATAAGAAACTTTCCTGGGCCATTTGGTTCTCTAGTTTCATTTTTTAATTTGTGAAATAATTTTTAAGAAATAATAAGCAGATGCAAATATTCATGCATATAGGATTATATGCAGTATATACATATAATTTAAAGAACAGTAGTAAAATGAACATCCATCTATCCACTCCCAGCTTAAGAAACAGACCATTATGAGGATTTTGGAGCTCTTTGTATGCTCTTCTCAAATTGCATCCCTCTCTCATGCCCAGCAGATATGGTTTGAATGTGTTCCCTCCAAAATTCACGTGTTGAAACTTGATGGACAATGTGAGGGTATTAAGAGGTGGGGCCTTTAAGAGGCTATTAAGTTATGAGGGCTCCTTCCTTCAGGAGTGGGATTAAGGCCCTTATAAAAGAGCCTTCACACATTGTTAGGCTCACTTGCCCTTCTGCCTTCTGCTGTGTAAGGACACAGCACCCTCCTCTCCAGAGAATGCATCAATGAGGCACTATCTTGGAAGCAAAGAGCAGCCCTCACCAGATAATGAAGGCTGCTGGTGCCTTGATCTTTCTCTTCTCAGCCTCCAAAACTGTGGAAAATAAATTTCTGTTCTTTATAAATTACCTATTCTCAGGTATTCTGTCATAGCAGCACAAAATGGATGAAGACACCACATATAATCACTATTTCCAATTTTGTGTAAATAACTCCCTTGCTTTTTACATTTTTTCACAGTTTTTATAATTTTGTTTAGTTGTTTGAATTTATTTATATATGGTTATTTCTACTATAGTTGTACATATAACGTGTGTATGTGTATATACACATATACACTATATACCAAAAATATACTATATATTTTAGAGTATATACATATATACTATATATAATATATTAGTATTATATAGCATAGTATTAATTGCATATAGTATATTTGTTTATAGTTTTTTTAATAGATGTTTAGTTTTTCCCATATGTGAATTCTATATAAATGGAATCAACTGTATATATTTTCCTAATTTGCCTTTTTCTTTTTTTTTTGATTCAGCAATATTTTTAAGTTTATTCACCCAT
This sequence comes from Galeopterus variegatus, assembly GCF_000696425.1. Lineage (NCBI taxonomy): Eukaryota > Metazoa > Chordata > Mammalia > Dermoptera > Cynocephalidae > Galeopterus > Galeopterus variegatus. Next base: position 5,301 of record NW_007749583.1, on the reverse strand, counting down.
GTTTATAGCTATACCTAACATATTCTCATTGTCATGTATTTATTTGTTTCATTATATTATGGAAAATGTTATTCATTCTACTGCTAAGTGTTTTGCACTTGTTAAGAGCCATTTGCAGTGTTTCTGGTGTTTTGTCGTCATGAACTATACTGCTGTGAACATTTTCATCTATGTTTCCTGTATCACAGTACTCCAGAAAACAGAACCAATAGAATATATATATACATTCTATATATACCAAGAGAATAGATATTAAGAGATTTATTACAAGGAACAGGCTCATGTGATTGTGGAGGCTGAGAAGTTGTTCTATTCTGAAAGCCTACGGGATTGAGACTCAAGAAGAGTCAGTGTTCCAGTTCAAGTCCAAAGGTCACAAAAGATTGATATCTTAGCTCAAAGCAGTTAGGCAGGAGGAGTTCCCTCCTATTCAAGGGAGAATCAGTCTTTTTGTTTTATTCAAGCCTTTAACTGATTGGATGAGAGCCACCAACATTAGCAGGGCAATTTGTATTATTCAGTCTACTCATTCAGATGTTAATCTCATCCATAAACACGCTCACAGACACATCCAGAATCATGTTTGACTGAATATCTGGGCACCCTGTGGCCCAGTCAATTTGACACATAAAATTAACCATCACACTTCCAGATGCACTTGTGCAAGTGTTCCTCCAGGATATAAAAATAAGAAAGAATTGCAGAATCACAAAGTATGTGCATATTCAACTTCAGTTTGTTTTTCACAGTAGTTGTACTCCTGGACCAAGTGGACATGACATCAGGGAGGCTGGAAGTCAATGTTTTTTCTCACATATGTGAATCCACAGTCAAACTGAGTTGGAAAATTTTTAACTCTAAACAAATGAATTCCATACTTGAGCTCTACTGCATTCCTATGCCACCTTCTCCTTTAGAAAACTGATCTTAAAACAGGCTCAAAGGCAGGGGCTATGACATGGAAGCCCCTATGGAAGCCAGGCCAGGCAAATCCTCACCTCCAAGAGGCCCAAAATGATGACCTCCAAGGCAGCACCAGGCAGCTGAGTGACAGCAAAACTCCCTGTCCCACCGTTTGTCCATGGTGGAACAAGTGGACCATGAAAGCTTCTGCCACAATGACTAAACACTAATGGAGCGATACTAGAAATGTGAAAAACTAATAAGGTATGACACCACCGAAGGAATATAACAACTCTAAGCTCTAGATCCTATAGAACAGGAAGTCCTTGAAATAACTGACAAGGAATTTCAAGCAACAATTCTAAGGAAACTAAATGAGTTACAAGACAACTCACTTAGACAACACAATGAAATGAGAAAAAGTATACAGGACCTGAAAGGAAATGTACAAAGAAATGAATGCCCTGAAAAAGAATGTAGCAGAACTTGTGGAGCTGAAGGATTCATTCAGTGAAATAAAAAACACAACAGAGAGATTAACCAGCAGGCTAGAATAAGCAGAAAAGAGATTTTCTAACCTTGAAGATGGCCTGTTCAAAATAGCACAGGTGGACAAAAAAAGAAAAGAAAAAAGAATTTTAAAAATTGAACAAAATCTAAGAGAGATAACAGACAACCTTAAGCACTCAAATATCCAAACTATGGGTATTCCAGAAGGGGAGGAAAAAAAGAAATGGCATTGAAAACATATTCAATGAAATAATAGCAGAAAACTTCCCAGGTACAGGGAGAGATACAGATCTTCAGATTCAGGAGGCTCAAAGATCCCCAAACATATTCAACCCCAAAACATCCTACAGTCAAAATGGCAAAACTCAAGGACAAGAAGAGAGTCTTAAAAACTGCAAGAGAGATGCATGAAACCACCTGTATGGGAGCCCCAATCAGACTAACATCAGAATTTTCATCAGAAACCCTAGAAGCCAGAAGAGACTGGGATGATATATTCAAAATACTGAAAGACAAAAATTGCCAGCCAAGAATATTTTACCCAGCAAGGCCATCCTTCCAAAATGAATGTCAAATAGTATATTTCCCAGGCAAAAAAAAAAAACTGCAGAAGTTCACTATCACATTACCAGCCTTACAAGAAATTCTCAAGGGAGTACCGCATCTGGTACCTGAAAAACAACCATCACTACTCATGAATACTCAAGAAGGAACAAAACCCACCAGTAAAGTAAAAATGCTAACAATAAAGAGAAAAAAAGTTTATCTACCATCCTAAGAAACCAACAAACAGTAAATCAGAAAGAAAGGAATAAAAGATATTTAAAACATTCAAACTAAAATCAATAAAATGCCAGGAGTGAATCAACATCTTTCAATAATAACTCAATGTAAAAGGATTGAACTCCCGACTCAAAAGACACAGACTGACTGACTGGATTAAAAAGATCGACCCGGGCCGGCCCCGTGGCACACTTGGGAGAGTGCGGGGCTGGGAGCGCAGCGACGCTCCCACCATGGGTTTGGATCCTATATAGGACTGGCCGGTGTGCTCACTGGCTGAGCACGGTGTGGGCAACACCACACCAAGGGTTGTGATCCCCTTACCGGTCACGAAAATGACAAAAAAAAAAAAGATGGACCCAACAATATGCTTCCTTCAAGAGACTCACCTCACCTATAAACACACACATAATCTAAGAGTGAAAGGATTGAAAAAGATATACCAAGCAAATAGAAATGAAAAATGAGCTGGAGTAGCTATCCTTATATCAGATTAAAATAGACTTTGAACCAAAAACCATAAAAAAAGATAAACAAGGCCACTATATAATGATACAAGGATCTATCCAACAAGAAGACATAACAATCATATATACATATGCACCCAACATCAGAGCAGCCAGATTTATACAACAAACACTATTAGACCTGAAGAAAGAGATAGACACTAATACCATAATAGTAGGGGACCTGAACACTCCACTCCCAACATTGGGCAGATCATCTAGGCAAAAAATCAATGAGAAACACAAGATATAAACAACACTTTAGACCAATTGGACTTGGCAGATATCTACAGAACATTTCATCCAACAACCTCAAAATATATGTTCCTCCCATCAGCCCATGGAATATTCTCCAGGATAGGCCACATGTTAGGTCACAAGTCAAGTCTCAACAAATTCAAAAAAATTTGAGTAATTCTATGTATTTTTCAGGCCACAATGGATTAAAACTAGAAATCAATAACAAATGAAACTCTGTAAACTATACAAATACATGGAAATTAAATAACATTCTACTTAATGACATATGGGTCTAAGTAGAAATTAAACAAGAAATCAAAAAATTTATTGAAGCTAATGAAAATAATGACATCATACTAAAACCTGTGGGTTACTGCAAATTAGTACTAAGGGGGGAATTTATTGCATTAAATGCTTACTTCAGAAGAATGGAAAGATGGCAAGTAAACAACTTAATACTTCACATTAAAGAATTAGAAAAACAAGAACAATCCAAAGCCAAAGTTAGTAGATGGAAAGAAATAATTAAGATCAGAGCAGAACTAAATGTAATTGAAACCCAAAAAATGATACAAAAGATCAATGAAACAAAAAGTTGGTTTTTTGAGAAGATAAATAACATTGACAAACAATTAGAAAGGCTAACTAAAAAAAAGAAGAGAGAAGACACAAATAACAAAAATTAGGGCCGGCCCAGTGGCGCACTGGATAGTGCGCTGCTTGGGAAGCACGGCGGCACTCCCACCCAAGGGTTCGGATCCCACATACAGACCGGTTCCCGCTCACTGGCTGAGCGAGGTGCGGGAGCAACACCGAGGCTTGCGATCCCGTTGCTGGTCCCCGGTCCGGTACGGGGGCAACACTGAGGGTTGCGATCCGTTGCCGGACACGTAAAAAGACAAAAAGACAAAATAATAATAATAATAAAACTTTTCTAAAAACTCAGGAAGAAAATGTTTATGAGGACAATAGATGACCTTTTGAATTTTACCATGTTGTCTTTTCTCAAAACACACATATTTCCTTCTCTTCTCCAAAGGTGTCAATGTGTTTCTATCAATATCTCTCTCTCTCCCTCTCTTTCTCTCTCATATACACACAGGGCTATCCTTACTACTTCTCCATATTTTTATTTTCTTATCTTGTTAAGAAAATAAAAGAAGAAAAAGGAAAAGAAGCATTGCACAAGTTTATGACAGGCAGACCACTCTAAACACCACCATGTAAAAAGCATTCATAAAACGTATTTTAAGAAATGTAGTCTCGTGCAAATATGCTTCCAAAATCCTCAGAGTGCTAATCACAGAGCTCAGCTTACTGAGGCAGTTGTATGACTCAGCTGCATCAGTGCAGATCCACCTCCACATCCCTCGAGCTGGGGGTTGGGTACAGGAGCCACACTTTCCTCCTGCAGCCCTAAGGCGCAAGCAGACTGCTTGTCACTTCCACGTCACACAATAGATGTCTCTTCACATGGAAGTTCAGAAAAAAAAAAAAAAAAAGAGAGAGAAGACACAAATAACAAAAATTAGAAATGAAAAAGGTGATATTACACCTGATATGTCAGAAATACAAGGAATCATTAGAGACTAGTATAAACAAATATACACCAATGAATGTGAAAATCTGGAGGAGATGGATAAATTTTTAGACACACAAACTACCAAGACTGAGCCAAGAAGACATAGAAAATCTGAACAGACCAACAACAATCATAGAGACTGAAGCTGTTATCAGCAGTCTCCCAACAAAGAAAATCTCAGGACTGGATGGCTTTACTGCAGAATTCTACCAAACCTTTAAAGAAGAATTAATACCAATTCTCTCCAAATTATTCCAAAAAATTGAAAAAGAGGACATTCTCCCAAACTCATTCTATGAGGCAAACATCACCCTGATACCAAAACTTGACAAAAATACAACAAAAAAAGAAAATTACAGGTCAATATCTTTGATGAGTATAGATACAAAAATCCTCAATAAAATATTAACTAATAGAATACAGCAGCACATACATAAAAATATACACCACAATCAAGTGGGATTCATCCCAGGGATACAAGGTTGGTTCAATATATGCAAATCAATAAATGTGATACACCACATCAATAAAATCGAAGACAAAAACCATCTGATTATCTCTATAGATGCTGAAAAAGCATTTGACAAAATTCAACATTAATTCATGATAAAGACTCTCTATAAATTGCGTACAGAAGGAAAGTATCTCAATACAACTAAAGCCATGTATCACAAACCCACCACTGATATCATCCTGAATGGGGAAAAATTGAAAGTTTTTCCCTTAAGAACAGGAACTAGGCAAGGATGCCCACTCTCACCACTCCTATTCAACATA
>NW_007749582.1:9990-10810 GCF_000696425.1 Galeopterus variegatus | reverse complement strand
GCATATGTGAATTTAAAAGTCAGAAAAAAGAAAGTGAACTGAATTTTTTAAAGGTCTGAATAAAAGCCCCAAAATATTGAAGAGCAAACCAGTCTTCTGAAGACATTAAAAAATCATTTGTATTCCTAAAACTGAGTGATACAAATAGAAATCCTAGACAGGTCTGAGCCACACCCACATTAGTTCTTGGCAATAATTTCAAAATGGCTTAAGGTCTGGAAGTTTATTATTTGCCCTCCTCCAACATCACATCATCTTTCATGTTTTACAGATAATCTGAGCTGAAATCTGATTCAAATAATGAGCCAGTGTATATATAAATGTGTTGTTGCTAAAATAATGAAAGGAATAAAGATAACATAAATATTTAATTTTATATTCCTTGATGGCATGTTTTGTAATTCCTTGCAATTTGAAAAAGATAGCAACACCAAGAAAACATCAGTGAAAATTACTATTTTCCAGATTGTGCATGAATATCTGTATTAGTATATTAAATTTAAATACAAACTCTAGAACACTAGCATAAATATGAATGCAAATTTGTCTGTGCATTACCTACTTTTTACAAAACACTTCCAATGATCATTACACATTAAATTTTGTTCAAATTCAACGGAAAGAAGTTTCTCACCATAAAAATATCTCTCTAAGAATGGAAAAATTACTCTTCAGGAACATTACATGGTTTTATACATATGCATATGTATACATATATAAATATATGCACGTATATATTGAAAAATGTATTATAAAATTTATTTTCTTAAATATCCATGCATGAATTTCTTCTGATAAAGAATTGTGCCCTTTAAAAAAA
>NW_007749582.1:2178-4848 GCF_000696425.1 Galeopterus variegatus | reverse complement strand
GAATTGGATTTCCAGAAAAAGAAAATAATAGAAAAAGTAATAAAGGCATATGTCTAAGTATTTTAAGAAATTATTAAATAATATTTACCCACAGATCCAAGCAAAAACATAACATCTTAATAAAACTGCTGAAAACCAAAGATAGAAAAATCTTAACAGCAGCTAGAAACAAACAAACAAACAAAAAACACATTACAATCAGAGATATAATAATAAAAGTAATGGCCAAATTTTTATTAGAAATGATGAAACCCAGGACTTAATAGAACATCTTTAGAATCTTGAAAAGAAAAAAAAAAAAAAGGCAGGAGGAAAAAATATTAGCCTAGATTCTAGATACCCCACCTAGAGAAAAAGAAATCTCTTAAAAAGAAAGATAAGAAAAAAATGACCTAAGTGAACAAAAGTTGCAGATTTGCACCACAGGAAATAATAAAGGAGGTTCTTCAGGTTATAGGAAAATAATATCAGGCCAAAGTGTGAATTTACCCTTACATGAGGAAAGAAAAAAGGGCTCTAAATGGGGTAAAAGTGTAGACAATTTTAATTACAATGTTCCATGCAGTTAATAATTTAAAAGTAAAGTACATGAGAAAATAGAAAAAANTCTGGATGCCTGAGCGATATATTCTAAAAGAAGGTTGCATGTTTTATAAAGACTTGGGAGTGTATTTGCCTGTTTTAAATAAGAAAGTTTGTAAAGTCTATGCATTTTTCTACATCATAATCTTTAACAAAAGTACACTTCTTCATATAAGACTTTTTATAGCATTCCTAGGGATTGTGACATTTTGAGTTAGGGAGGAACCGTCCAGGACAGCCGGGCTTTGTTCCTCTTCCTCCTGTAAGCAGGATATTCTTCAAAGCTTTGCCCAGTGAATAACATGGCCTTAGGAAGGGCTGCCTTGAGGGGTCCCTCAAATGCTGTGTAAGTGGTTCACGTGCAATTGATGCTCCATCTGCTTCAGGCAGCTCACCATGAAACCTAGGCTTCTGTTGTCCCTGCTGCCTATCTGGACGTAATAAATCCACTTCATGTAACTTGTTGTGTATGCATATGTCTGTCTCATTGTACTCAGACCAGTTGGTAACCAGTGCACAATAAATCTGCTTTGCAAATGTGTGAATTGTGAATTTTTTTAAAAAAGGTAGCTCAAATACTCATTGCTTTTCCCTTCCCTCTGAACATTCCTATACTACTATGTAGTTATATGTAAAATGAGTTGTATGTAGAGTTTTATGTAAAATGTCCACAAGGCAAATAAGGTAGTAAGCACAGACATTGCATCAATATAGGACATAAGACATTAATTCCATGCTAAAATTATCTATAAGTGATGAATAAGGCAAATAAAAAATAACAATAATTCCCTTTAAAAGTTTTCCCATCCCTACTACCCTTTCATTTAGTCATTTCTATATCTGGTCTTCTTTAATGTATGTTTCTACTGCAGTAATTTTAAAAGATTTGAATTATTTTTATTGTCTGTTTAATAAAATCTAGGAAGCTAGAGAGTGAAAAAAGCAAGATTTTTGTCACTCGTAATGTGGCTTCCAACTCTTCTTTCATGTCTTTCTCTCAAACTGTCCATATATACATACACATAAGGATGCTTCAAAAAGTTCATGGGAAGACTCACATTACCTTTTAATTCTATTTTTTCCATGAACTTTTTGAAGTACTCTTGTACATTCCAGGAAGAAGAAAAAAAAAAAAAAAAAAAAAAAAAAGCACAGTTCTGCTTCTAGTTAGGATGCAGATGTGAAAAACCAGCTCTCTTACCATTACAATGACAAAATACCATGTAATTCCTGCAAAGAAACCTTAGGGTGAAAAAATCAGAGAACTAAAGACAAAGAAATCTAAAAGATAGAATTGATGGAGCTTTTCTTAGGTTAGCAGCATCTAGCCTACTTTTATTACTGGGGACACAGGTGGACAGAGAAGCAAACCTCGCATAGAAGGGACTGGAGAAGAAGTAGAGACAGGGACTTTGCAGAGAAAAATTTAACTTCTGTTAAGGCTAGCTTCCTAGACAAGAGACTGGATCGCAAAATCCATCAAATCTCCCCTAGAGGATGTTGCTAATTGTGCATTGGCGCTGAACAGGAGAGTTGCAAGGGATCTTACAGTTTTCTGATGCTAGACCTCAATTCCTGCTAAAGGAAGTGTCCTCATCCCACCTGAGACATAGGAACTCAGTATAGAACTGAAACTAACTAGAGTTGCATTCCAGCTCTGTCCCAGTTCAATTCTTGGTTTTATTGAAGAGAACCTCACCCTAGCCATCTTGGAGAAAAGAGCAAATCCTTTCAAGAGAAAAGATGTTATTCTCTACTGTTATTTTATGCAACTTCCTGATGTTCTATATTTATATATATGACTATGTGAATTAGCAGGAAAATGTGCACCATATTCAAAGAAAAAAAAAGCTGACAATAAAGGATGGCATACAAATTGCTCAGATTATCTAGAGAATGTCAGAAATTAAACATAAGTTAACATAGTGAGTAAAAAAATATGTAGAGAATTTCTGCACAGGAATAGGAGGTCTAAAAATAAACCAAATGAAAATTCTAGAATTAGAATTAAAAATCTGCAATATTTGATACTAAAAAATCATTTGATGGTCATAAGTGAAGATAAGACATAGAAGGAGAAAAGATCAG
>NW_007749582.1:0-581 GCF_000696425.1 Galeopterus variegatus | reverse complement strand
AAAAAATAGAAAATTTGAATGAAAGCACGATATTGTAAGTTTCTTATACTGATTTTAAAGTAATTTAATATGAATTTTGTTTAAATTGTGATAAATTAAGAATGCGTATTTTAAGTTCTAGAGTAACCACATACATGTGCACACACACACACACATTTAAAAAGCCAAAAGTGAAGTTACTTGAAGAATATATGAAACAAATAGAAAATCACTCACAAAATAGTAGACCCAAACTCAACCATGTCAATAAAATATTAAAAATCCATGCCGTATAATGACAAAAAACAATAAAATATTTTCATAAAACCTGAACAAGGACCTAACAAAGGAAACATTTCAAAAAAATCATCAGAAATGATAACTTCTATGTATTAGCATGACTAAAATTAAAAAGAGCGATAAAATCAAACATGCACAAGGATACAGTACAAATGAAATGTTTACACACTGTTTTTCAGCTTGTAAAATTGTATAATAAATTTAGAAAACTGTTCTGGTGCTCCAATAATTCTAAACTTATGCATATAAGGGCTATTCAAAAAGCACATGGAAAAACTGGTATTATCTTTTAATTCCATTTT
>NW_007749581.1:10468-10812 GCF_000696425.1 Galeopterus variegatus | reverse complement strand
CCAAATCTCTAGGTGACTACATCCTGCGACATACCATTTCCATGCTTTTGTTCACATGGTCCCCTCTGCTGCAAATCTTCTCATCTGGAAGCAGTTTCTTTCTACTCTGCATTTTCATGGTATTCGACCTGTATATTTCTTATGGTGTACATCCCATCTTGCCTTTTGTGATGGGGTGTGATTTGTATGCATGCTATCTCCCCTAGAAGATGCAACAACGTTAGACTGAGCCCCATCCCTGGCGAATCCCTGGGGGCCCATCTCTGGGTGACTCATAAATTCATTTTGGCTATTTGTCTTATTCCGTTTGTGTTGCTATAACAAACTACCATAGACTGGGTGGC
>NW_007749581.1:4609-9077 GCF_000696425.1 Galeopterus variegatus | reverse complement strand
AAAAAATTTTTTCAAATTTTTTATTGTGGCAAAATACAGATAACCCCAAATTTACCACCTTGACTCTTTTTGAGTGCACAGTTCAGTGGTATTAAATACATTCAGACTGTTGTGCAGTGGTCACCACTGAAAGGAAAATAATCTGGCCTGAGCACAAAAGAAACACACCAGGAGACAGGGACTCAACCAAAATATATTAGGCATGCGAAATGAGCAAGTGGGCTGCCCTCTGGAGAGTGGGAGCAGCAGCAGCAGCAGCGAGAGTCAGGGTGGGCCTTTTATATCCAGTTAGGCTGAGCTGGACTGTTTCTATTGGCTAAGAAGGAAGGGGAGGGAAGCGAGCGGGGTTTAAGCTGAGTTGGGGTTTTTCTATAGGTGGAGAAACTCACGTGCGCAGGAAGGGGATGTGGTGGTGAAGAAGGGGGAGGGTTTTTTTTGTGATTCTAGGAAAATGTGCTGTTCTAGGGACCTCAAACTCTCCGCAGTCATTTTGGGTGTTCCTCCCACCCACCCGCTGCCGTCTTAGACATCGGCTAAAACATAATTGTCTAACAACCACCATCCATCTCCTTAACTCTTTTTATCTTGTAAAACTGAAACTCTGTACCCATTAAACACTAACTCTCCACTCTCTCCTCCCCCGACTCTTACCAACCACTCTTCTACTTTGTCTCTATGAATTTGACTACTCTTGGTACCTCATATAAGTAGAAATATGCAGTATTTGTCCTCTTGTAACTGGCTTATTTCACTTAGCATAATGTCCTCAGATTTCATCCATGTTGGGGTATATGTCAGAATTTCCTTCCTTTTTAAGGCTGAAAAATATTCTATTGTATGTATATACCACATTTTGCTTAGCCATTTGTCAGTGGACAAGAGTTCCTTCCACGTTTCAGCTATCGTGACTAATGCTGCTATGAACATTGGTGTAGCCTTACATTCTCTTCTATTTTTGATTTGCTTCTTTCTTATCCATGGCAGTTGCTAAGGGCCTGGGCATAGCCTATTTTGATCTCTGTCAATAAGACCCTGAGATGAGAATTTGTGTGGAAGTGGTTGATTAAGGACGTGTTCCCAGGAGAAACTAGTAAGGCAGTGGGGGAACAGGGAAGAGGACAAAGCCACATAAGTTGTGCAGTTTCAGGAAGTCCCACAGAAGGGCACGTGAGCTTGATCCTGCAGGGGAGCTTTGGAGTGTAGATTATGTTTCAATGCTGTCCTGCCCCAAACGGAGGGAGCTGAGCTTTCATACTTCTGTACCTTTAGTCACATCCTTTGGAAATATAAACTCCCAGGCACTTCTGGTTTTCTGTGTGCTTAGGCAAAGTGACTCCAGCAGCCCCAGGACAGCCCTCCAAATGAGCATCAGAGGGGGACGATGGGAGGAAAAGCACACCAAAGCTGGGGAAGGGACAAATAGAGGACAAGGGATCGTGAGGATCTGGGAAGAGCACCAGGAATGTCCTCTCCAGCTTCTCTCTGGGAGTCTCCGTTTCAGCGTCTTGACGACCATCCTCACATAGGGGGCTTCCTCCGCTGCCTTTTCAGGAGGCCCGGTGAGAATCCATGAAAATATGACTCCTAATCACCTCCTCCAGCATGCCAGGATTTCTGAAGGGTACTTCAGCAAACATCACCACATAAGCCACCTGAGAGCAGCAGCCATGTATTCTCAGTTCTGAGTTTCCAGCCTCTAGTAGAAAGCGTTGCAAATGTCAGTGCACCCTGAATTCAAATGAATTTCTGCTTTTCTGGACATAGGATCCAACATATTGAATAACACATGAGGGAAACCCCAAACAAAAGTAGAATTAGGAAGACAAACTATCTTTAAGCCAGTGTGCTTATCAGACTGAAGGTCAATTTCATTAGTTGCGTTTCTTGCTTTGAAACCAGGCATTAAGGACAATAACTTTCTTGGGGGCTTTAGGCACATTCTGCTTCACATGAATGAAGTCTCTTTGCACAGATCATCTTGTCGTACCTGGGACTTCTCTTGATGTCCAGAACTGTGAAACCTCAGACCTGATTTTCTAAAGCACTCCCTAGATGCTCATCATTATTTCTGCAATCCTCCCTGCTCCTATTGAAATTAGTTTTGAAGGTTGTTCCCAAAGTTATAAGAATGATTTTCCTCTCACCAACTGTGAAAGAAAAACATTTGGGGACAATATGGCACACAAGGGACATTATTATATTTTATAAAGTCATAAATATAACCTCCATTCCATGAGTACACATTCATACCAGTGCTCAAGGCTTAGGGACTTCCTGTTGCTGCCATGCTGCATGGGGTGGGGGTGGGGCTGTGTTATTAAAATCCACAAATCCGTCTTTCCCACTGGAAGCATAACTTTTAATTTGACAGTCATAAAAGTCATCAACTATAACGATAACCACCATTTTAAAGACAAAGGAAGTGAGGCAGAGAAAGTTAATGGCATTTCACTGAAGTTATGTTAATACAGTGATAGATCCTGCCATTAACTATAAGTTGTTCATTTTCAGTCAAAGCTAAGTTTCTTTCGTGGGAAATGATTATTATCGATTAGCAATCTGGTTTAATTTTCTTCCAAAATGTATCTCCCTTTAAGCCTCCATTCTTTCTCTTTGCTATATAAAGTCCAGTTAACCCAAATGAGTTTTGAAACCCAATGGTAAGATTGTACTTTATCCTATTGGAGCCTAAGAAACTTTGACATTTATAGCCTGGGATTTTGAGATAGAGCTGCACAGAATAAGGTGTAGATTCAGAATCAACCGACTTTCATTAAGTGACTTCTTTGTGCCTTCATCTCTGTGAGGTACTTTTTCAAGTATTATTCAACTTAACCCACACAACAATATTATGAGAAGAGATTATTGACACTAACCTTACAATGGAAGGTGACAATTGATCGTGATGACAGAATATATTATTATTTTATCACAGAATCCAGCAACATCATTCTCCTAAATTCCACGGTTGAAGAGCCATGTAACTGGTACTCATTGATACTTCATCAAATTGGGGAAAGGATATGCAGAAAAGAAAACCGATGACCTGGATATTAAAAGCAGTTTTTGAAATAAGCAGTATCTATAAGGTTGGGGGAATTTCAAAACAAATGTAGGAAGAAGTAGTGATTATGGGAAAAGATATCAGATTGTTTAAGGGCATCCTATGTAGGTCTTGCTAATAGGGTAACTACCCATGAAATATGAAGACAGTGTAACATGACACTGAACAAGCAAATGTGTGACATGTAATAATAAAGCAACTTTATTTTAGAGTCTCAGTGTATCTTTATTTTTAATATATTAGGCTAGTCCTCTTCCTCTCACTGGATGAACATTCTAACAGGACATATCACTTTTCTAGTTTTCTTAGGTAATGCATAATTCTAAGGTCAGTTCAAGACATAAAAAACAGTTTATTAATTAAAATATCAAATCCATTGTAATACTTAAAACGTCGATCTTGGTTTAAAGTTGAGACTTCTCCCCTTCTCTTAGCTGGATCTCTTTAGCAGTGAAACTGCAGTTGAGGATGAGAGAAATATGCTGGTTTTCTCCCTTTCCCTGCATAGCACATTTACTACTTTTCTATTTTGCTAACCTTAGTTTCTGAGCCCTAAAGATTGGATCACAAGCAGGGAGCTGAAGTAAGGGGAGAAATAAAGTCCTTACTAACTGGCATTTCCTGGTGATCTAGCATCAGAACTCTGTAGGGTCAGTATGTATCTAAAATTGACTTTTACTCTCACAGACATCTTCATGGGTTCTTGGATGATTCACTCTCCCCCCTTACAAAGGATTTCCCACCTATAATTCCTATGAGGAGGGTGAATGCATCTCTAGTGTGGCTGTTAGCTTACTTCTTGTCACTTAGGCATCTGGCAATATCTAGATTTTATATCAGTCAGGTTTCAGTGAAGGTAACCACAGTAAGTACAAGGGGTCTTCAAAAACTTCATGTAAATATCTGTATTATCTTTTAATTTCCTTTTCCATGATATTTTTGAAATACCATCATATTGTGGGCAGAAAGGATTTTAATATAGGGAATTATCACTTTTAAGATTGTTGGTGGAACCAAGGGAGAAGGTTCTAGGCTGGACTTTCAGGAATGACTCTTAGAAAAATATAGAACCGACCCACAAGGAGAGCTATTACCTTTGAGAGCACTATTGGAGCGATGGCAGAATTAAGAACTTCCTGCTGCCACCGCTCACTGCAACTGTCTTTGGAAACACAGGTACCTAGAACATGGACAGTTTAGCTTTGATACATGAACGAGCAACTGAAAGCATGAAGCTGGTCCTGCCACTTCAACCACCCCCACGACTACTCACCAACCAGGGAACTGGGGAATGGACACTGTTGCAGAGAAAACTCACATTTCCATGACCATGCTTGCTGGCAGAAACAGCTGAATAAGGTATAGGAAAACAGACTCTGCCTTGCTCCTGCCTGCCAAGTATCA
>NW_007749581.1:0-649 GCF_000696425.1 Galeopterus variegatus | reverse complement strand
AGAGGGAATTGACTACAAAGGAGTGCAAAGAAACTTTTTGATAAAAATGATCTGTATTTTTATTGTGATGATAGTTACGAAACTGTGTACATTTGTCAAAATGCATAAAATTGTATGCTTAAAGATGTGAATTTTACTGTATGTAAATTAAAAATGTGGTGGGGAATAATGAAACAATTTAAGTTAAAAATTAAGTCTAAATGTCAGTTGCAGATTTGGTTACAATATCATATGCATAGTGATACATAGTTCTTGTAAAAAGGATAATACTGAAATAAAAAATGTTAATAATTCGAAATAAGAAGCTGGTTCAAAATTGGAGTTCACACATAAAATTTGTAAAATTGTCGAATTAGACAAAATAAAAATAAATACACCAAAGGTTTCAATTCAAGCAGTTCTGAAGAGAACTATAAGTCAAAGGAGACCAGGAGGAAGAAATTAATAAAGAGAAAAGAATATTTTAGTGGATTAGAAAACAGGAGTAAGAAGATTTGATTAATAAATTCTGAAAATTATGGAGAAAACTATAAAATAAATTGCTGCCTGAGTACTGAATTGACATTAGGAATTAAAATAGATAAGAAACTTACTGCTGTGTTAACTTTTCATTGTAATTTATTTAAAATAATGTTTACTGTTTTTTTTT
>NW_007749580.1:9604-10812 GCF_000696425.1 Galeopterus variegatus | reverse complement strand
AAAACTCAGGGGATGCAATTCAAGCTTCAATGAGTTTTGGGGGGACATAATTCAATCCACTACAAGGTACCTTCTTTAATTTAACTTTAATTGACTGATTAAATCATCATATTACCATAGATTTTACGATTTGTTCAATGGCTCAAAGTCACAAAGCTAGTCAGCAGCAGAGCTTTAGTAAGAAGAACGTGATTTCCTCTCAGGTCAGACTCTATCAAGTTGTTTTCCTCTTACACATATGATGGCATTTGTTTTGCAAGTAGTGGAGGCAAATAATATCCCAGTTAACCAAGTTAGTGAAGTTTCTCAAAGCTTGAATTTTTTTTTTTCCCTGACATGAATTAGTGAAAAACTTTAACAGCAAAATGACGGAATCAGGTTTAAATTCTAAATGGTTACAATGATGAACAAGATGAATGGAGAACAAGAGACCAATGAAGAGTCCAGGTCAACGCTTGAGAGCTTCATTTATGATAGCGAATCCTGAGAGAGTCTGAAAAAGAGAGATTAGGCATACATTTGGGAGATAAAACCTCAGGCTCTGGGATTGAACCTGAGGAAGAAAGTAACCTTGAGAATGCTATCCAAGGCCTTCTATCCAGTTTGAAAATAGCTAACTGGAAAGGGTAACCAAGAGGGCTTAACATTTCCCTCAGTTTGACTAAACTTTAGACAAGTTTCTTTCTTCCTGTAGGTCCCTGACCTCTCTCTCACCCTAGCCCTTACAAAAATCCAGATATCCTAACCGCAGAGGTCCCTCTCCTTTTTCTTGGAGCATTTATTTTAGCAAACTCATAATTGCAAATTATTTATCTAACCTTTAAGATATAAAGAATTTTAAGAGCCTTGCCAGGTTACAAACTCCAGACTGTCTTACTCCAGGACCTGGGAACCTTCTCTTTCTCTGAAATGTGATCATCGAGGATGGTAGTGTCCCTACCTCTCAGTCTCGCTGAAGGGCAGGAATCTAACTTTCAGTGGTGGCACCTTGCTCCAAGCTGCAAAACTATCTTGTAATAAAAATAGAGAAAGCTTATTTTTCCTTTGGATAAAGCCAATTAGCCAGTACAGATGGTCACCCCAATTGTTTTATTATTGTTTTTGTTCTTTGTACTCCCAGCTCCACCTGACAGTCACATCTCTGAACCTATGTTGATTTTTGTCTCCAGATAATAGTTCATGAACTAACGATTCAGTTAAAGTGTTTC
>NW_007749580.1:0-6614 GCF_000696425.1 Galeopterus variegatus | reverse complement strand
TGAGTAATCTCTTTCAACACTTATTTAGGTTTTTCATTTTAGGGAATATCTGAAATAAAGATTAGTTTCTCATGGACATAGGAGAGATAATGGTTTAAATTGTATTTTGATGTTACTTTGAGGCAGCGTGTTATAGTAGTCAGGAAAGCAAAGTTCTGGCATCAGACTACTAGGTTGGAGCCCCACCTCTGTCATCTGCTGTCCATTTGATCTTCAGCAAGTCACTTAACTTCATTTCACCTCAGTTTCATCATTAGCAAAACAAAAGATATAGTATCCACCTTATAATGTTAGCATGAGAATTAAATAGAAGTATCCATTTGACGTGCTTAGTATACTCATAGTACCGCTTATACTGAAAACATATTCTTTGTCAAATTATTTTCCCTCAGCATCCATGGGTATGCATTTCTCCGATATTTGATGAACAGTGAGTATTTTGGAAGGACCTCAGGAAAGAAGTTTCTACCAAATTCTCTTTTCCCAAGTCTTTTTCACAGCTTATTAACAGTTTTCAAGTAGGGAAAGATTATGGGGTCTTTTTGGTTGCTGACAAAAGATCAATTTTCTTGCTCTCTTTCTGGCCTTTGGTGCTCTGCTTTGGCTAGCAATCTGAAATCAAAGAATGCCTGGAGGTGTCACGTTTCCTTGGAAATTACTGGAGCCCTGTAGTGTTAGCGCTGACTGCAGCTTCCCGATGAGGTTTTCAGCTTCTTTGCCAGGGCTTTAATAAATATTGCCAGGGGCTGAAAATTCTAAACTTTTTCTCTTTTCTCAGATCTTTTTAGCCTCTTAACATATTGGCAAAGCTGATAGAGAGAGATATCACAGAGTTACTCAGGGTGCTGAAATATTCTCCTTCCTGGTGATTGTCATTGGCAAAGGGCCAACACTGTATCTAAGCAACAGACTCTAACACAGAACTAATACAAATATGCTGTACCAATTAGGTCTTAGAGGAATGCTCCTTTATCTTAGTTTTGTGATTAGTTATTTGTTAATTTAACAATATAGTTTACCATAGGCAAATGAGAATGCATAAACAAATCACCTTGAGACCTTAAGTTTAAATACTAAGGAATAATGTTTTACAGAAATATCTAGCATCTCAGGACTTCAAAGTTTGTTTTCATATGTTTATAAGAATTTTTTCATGTTAACAAAATAAACAAGTTGTTTTAAGAAATATCTTTGGCAGAGTAACCTCCTATCACAAATGGCGACAAGGGCTTGAGGGAACCAAAAAGCCCAGGAGTATCTCTACAAAGCACAGTAGGCAGACATATGGGAAGTAGTCACTGGCTACTTTCAGGAGCAAGAACAGAACTCCTTCTAGTATCAGCATTTATGTAAACTAAAACCTTTAAAATTAACAAAAAAAAAGGCATTATTTTCCTAAACAATGCACATCACATTGTTTTCTTAAATGTTTATTACAAAAGCAGAATGTATCTGTTACCCTAAAAATTAAATAGGTATTTGTAGATTTGCATCAGACCCTTTTTTTTGGAGGTCCTGAGCAATGGCAAAATGACTGTTAAATGTAAGTATTAGGAGAAAAAAAATTAAAATATAGAATAAATGTGCAGTTAAGGATAACATGAAAACTCTGTCCTAAATAGCATAGAAAAAAACAAAACAAAACAAAACAAAAAAAACCACAGATTAAACAGAGGAAGAGAGTATAGAATAAATGTGCAGTTAAGGATAACATGAAAACTCTGTCCTAAATAGCATAGAAAAAACAAACAAACAAACAAAAAAAAACACAGATTAAACAGAGGAAGAGAGAAAATAGAGGAGAGCTACAGAAAGGTCTCATGTCCCAATGGAAAACAACTCAGTATTAAAACTTGAACATTAGCTAAAGGATACACTCACTAAATGCAGCATCAATTTTTAGAGGGAATTTGATTTATGTGTAAAAGTCTTGGGCATGAATACCTTCATTTCCTGTATTATGGCAGATTAACTTATTCAGATAAAACATCTAGCTAAAAAGAACTTAAAATGCTAAAAACAAATGTAAGTTGTTCCTCCCTGGAGGAATAAGTCTTCCTAGGACTTGGAGTATTCCAATAAAATGTTTTCAAGAAAAACCTGAAGCTTAGAATAAAAAATAACAAAGTATCTGAGAAAAAAGCACTATGAGTGAAAACCAGCTTTTTAGAAAAAAAACAGTAGACACAGACCTATCAAGGCTTAAATATCAGAATTATCATACATAAACAATTCTGCTTACTTTGTTCAATTTTTTTTAAAAGTCTTTGAAACTTCTACAGAGTTTAGAAACTAAATACATTGACCCAGCAAATTTGAAAAAGAAAAGTAAATAGAAATTGAATACATTAAATACAGAATAATATAAAAATTGCGTGAATGTGTTAAGCTAATGAAGTGTAGTTAATAGTACAACAAAGGAATTGGAAGATAGGGTAGTAAAATATTAAGAATACAGAAGAGAGTGGCAAAGACCAGAAAATTGAGAGAAGTTAAGCAATGTGGTGAATCGAGTGACTAAGTCTAGTTGTAGTTCCAAAAGGAGAGCAGCAAGAATGGGTCACAGGCTATACCGAAGAGATAACGGATGAGGATTTTCCGTAATGGAAGGACATAAACCAGAAATCCAAGCTCAATGAATCTCAAACAAGATAAATAGAAGACATATACATCTAAGCACAACAGTGAAACTAAATGACTACAGAATCAAGAAAAAAAATTTAAAAGCATTTTGAATGAAAAAAAAAAAATCTTTTAATGGAGAGATTGATAGCTTGCTCCTAAATAAGAAGCCAGTGTACTGAGAAAAAAAAAAAAAAATCAACCTAGAAATTTGTACTCCAAAAGGTATTATTAGCCCTATGCAGAGTTTGCCATTTTAAAGAAAATATGGAAGGATAGCCTTTGGACATAACGAAAGTGATCTCAGAAGTAATGCTTGTGATATAAGAAGGAATGAAGGAAAAATGAATTGATAACTGTGAATAAATCTTAGCAAATGATAATAGTACACAATAATCATAATGTGCACACTTAAAAAAGCAAAATATAATTATAATACATGACACTGTTACAACATTAGTCAAGAGTGTAGTAAGTGGTGTTAAAATTTTATGAGAACTTTTTGTTACAGAGGAATAACTTGTTCATAGAATTGTTAATCTTTGGTAAATTGAGTACATATGTTGCCACCTTTGTATATTTGTTAAGCTTTTAAATATGTAAGTGTATTTTTTATTTTAAATATTATGTTAAACACCCTATTCCAGCATGTAAACAAACACAAATATTGCAATAAGTGCTAGAGAATTAATAAATGTATGGTTAAATCCTAACAAAAGGTATTATTAGCCCTATGCAGAGTTTGCCATTTTAAAGAAAATATGGAAGGATAGCCTTTGGACATAACGAAAGTGATCTCAGAAGTAATGCTTGTGATATAAGAAGGAATGAAGGAAAAATGAATTGATAACTGTGAATAAATCTTAGCAAATGATAATAGTACACAATAATCATAATGTGCACACTTAAAAAAGCAAAATATAATTATAATACATGACACTGTTACAACATTAGTCAAGAGTGTAGTAAGTGGTGTTAAAATTTTATGAGAACTTTTTGTTACAGAGGAATAACTTGTTCATAGAATTGTTAATCTTTGGTAAATTGAGTACATATGTTGCCACCTTTGTATATTTGTTAAGCTTTTAAATATGTAAGTGTATTTTTTATTTTAAATATTATGTTAAACACCCTCTTCCAGCATGTAAACAAACACAAATATTGCAATAAGTGCTAGAGAATTAATAAATGTATGGTTAAATCCTAATAGCTAAATTCTCTCACCTAGCAATATTTAATCTGAAGAGTAAATGCATAGAAGAAATGTTTCCTTGTATGTATAACACACATTTTCATCAAAATAAAATTGTATGCATAAAAAAGAAAAAAGTACATTTGAATAATGATTAGACATTTAAAAAGTAGTCTGTAATTATAGTTCTTACTCATCTACTGTTATTGGTGAAAAATTATGAGCTTATATTCAATTGCAAGCAAAACCACAGAAATTTTTCAGAATTGAAAAAAAACATTTTTCTCTATATAAGATAATATTCTAATAATAGCTTTTGAAAATATAGTGCTTATTCATCTCTATTCATTTTATCATAAAGCTAAAATAATGAATTTGCTCAGAATGGCCTATATCATTAGAAATTAAAGTTGATTCTACTGTATCCTGTTAACAAAAGTGCAAAGGAGAAAAAATTTCTTTTAAAGTTAAAAGTGCTGATAGCTTCCTCTGCCTTCTAATGTTGGTATTTAGTTCATATCCATAAAAATATTTTTTTATTGCTTTGTTCCACTTGTGATTAGTGCAAAAATTGGTGAGATCCTAAATAGATGACTATCCCATAGGGGAAAATACACATGAGGATGAGGATGAGTTTTAGCTATTTTCAGGGAGGCCAAGAACTCCTGTGAAGGAGGGATGGTGCGGAGTCCATAGGGCTGCACCTGGAGGGAGAGGTGCAAGGCTCTGCACTGGAAAATCACAAGGCGGTGCCTTTTCCCCTCTCTCTGTCTACTTCTTCATTTCCTCACTCTCTCTTCATGCCTTCCTTTTCCCTTAAAGAGTCTGGGTTAAAGAATAATTGAGTAGAAGGAGGAGGAGAAGAAGAAGGTGAAAAAGAAGAGAACAAAGAAATAAAAGGGGAGGCTGAGGACTCCGCTGACATTTTGGAGGAATTTGTATTGAGTAGAAGGAGGAGGAGAAGAAGAAGGTGAAAAAGAAGAGAACAAAGAAATAAAAGGGGAAGCTGAGGACTCTGCTGACATTTTGGAGAAATTTGTACTAACAAGGAAGTGTAAATTTAAGCTGCACTCCCTCTTGCCTTAGAGCTAATCTTCAGTGAAGTTTGTTAAGTACACAGAGGCTTTATATACATTTTTGTTTTCATCCGAGGGTGAATCAAAGATCTGCAGCTGTTTTTCGTGTTATCATTCTCTCTGGATGTAGCAGATGGTAGAGATACCCATCAATCAATGAATTCAAAGGAAGTAGGTCAGACGTCTAAATGGAGATAAACAAAAGATAGGTCATCCCTAACCACTAATAATCTTCAGGGAGATTTGAAAGGATAAGGAGCTCCCACAAAATTTTATATTTAGAATTCAGAAAACAGCAGCCTTGAGCTGTTATCTGTGATATGTTATTTAAACACAATTAAATTACTAACTCTTAACCAGATGTTATGTTATATAAATTACTGAAGTACTTACTATTTTACTCTCTCATTTTATATTTCCAAGCATATACCAAAATAATAAAATCAGAGGAAATATCTTTCCGTTCATGTAATATCCTGTTCTATACATCTGTTTACTGTTTTTACCTTTTGGAGGGATAAATTTTATTTAAATACAGCTTGTCCTACATATCCGTGGGTTCCGCATCTGTGGATTCAAACAATCACAAATAGAAACATATTCTTAAAAAATTGCATCTTTACCAAACATGTACAGACTTTTTTCTTGTCATTATTCTCTAAACAATACAGTATAACAACTATTTATATAACATTTATATTTTATTAGGTATTATAAGTAATCCAGAGGTTTAAAGTATATAAGAAGACGTGCTTATGTTATATGCAAATACTATGCCATTTTACATCAGGGATTTGGGCATCTATGGGTTTTGGTATCTGCAAAACGTCCTGGAACCAATCCCCCGTGGATGTTAAGGAACAACTATATTCTACATGCAGAAAAATGCTCAAATTATAAATTGATAAATTTTCACAAAGTGAATACACCCACACAGATAGTCATTACCCAGGTCAATGAACAGCATAGAACCAGAATCCAGAACCTTTTAACATGCTGCAGCCCATCTACAACCCATAGTAGTTTGTGCCAGTTTTGAAACTTCATATGAATAAAATAATATATAACTTTTTATTTTTGAATGGCTCCTTTCAAAAATATTATGCTTGTCAAACTCATTGATATGGTTATAAGTACCAATAATTCATTATTTTACATTGTATTATATTTCATCAGATGAATATACAATTTTTTATTCTATTGTTGCTAGACAATTTACCTTCCCTACAGTTTTTGACTATTACACACTGTGCTCTTATGTGTACATGGTGAATGTATGTACACATTTATATGTTGCATAAAACTGGAAGTGGAATTGCTGGGCTACAAGGTACACAATTTTTTCAGCTTTATTTTTTTAATTGGAAAAATTATACATATTTGTATAAATTATACATACAGAATTTAATATCAATTATACATACAGAATTTAATATCAATACCTGTGTGCCATACATGATGATCAAATCAAGATAATTAACATGTTCATCATTAAAAAATGTAATAATTCCTTGTGTCCATTAACCAATTTCTCCCTAACTCTCCCCTCCCCCTTTCCCATCTCTAGTAACCACAGTTCTTTTCTTTCCTTCACTGAGAGTTCAATGCATTATTGTGATTGTTGTTTATTTGTCTTTCTTATTTCTTTAGCTCCCATTTATGAATGAGGACATGTGATATTTCTGTTTCTGTGCTTAGCTTGTTTCACTTAACATAATTTTTTT
>NW_007749579.1:10153-12079 GCF_000696425.1 Galeopterus variegatus | reverse complement strand
ATGGGACACAATAACTAACTACATTGTATATTGACAAAATAAAAAATAAATAAATAAATAATAAATAAATAAATAAATAAAAATAAATAAATAAAAGTCACAGCCTTTCATGTACCTTCATGCAGATTGTACAGAAGCATGAACTTATACAACCATAATAATTTTAACTTTGGATACTGTAATTTTTTTTCTGTGATATCTGTCTCAAGTTAATGACCTTGAGGTTCAAAATTTGTGCAGAATTAATGTGATGCTAATATCTGTCCTGCCCATTCCCTACAATTTTCCCTCTAGAGACAATCAGACACAGTCTTTGCTCTCCTCCAGAGAGAAGATTCAGAGATCCCCGCCCCCCTCCATCCCCACCTTAGGGAGACAATAAATAGGTGTGATACCTTATGATCCTTCTGGGAATTTTAACTCTCAGTAGACAATCTAGAATGTTTTTATTCATCTGATTCTAAAAAAAAAAGCTATGCTCCTGGGTCTCTTTGGAGACATTTCATCAAGTCCAGTGAATCCTCCCAAACCTGGGATTAATTTTATGAAGGTTACTAGATGGAGTAGAAGTCCAGGCACAATAAAGAGGTATGTTTCTCATCTCTGTAGGGTTTATTCTAGGCCGAAGTCTTTTCCTGAGAGTTGTCCAGGGCTAACATTTTCAGTACAGATAGTTGAAGTAGGACAGGATGACGGCAGAAATCACCATGGCGATCCCAGAGGAACAACATTCCCGGGTGATCTTTCCTCCTGACTCCAAGTGTGCATTGCATGCGGTTGGGATAGACACCCATGTTTCCCTCCCCACCAGGGAACTTCCTCCTGCTGTGCCATGGACAGAAGCTTCCAGGACTCTCCCTCAGCTTCTTTATCACCATCACTTGCCACCTGGACCCAGTGGTGGTGCCCAGAGCTGACACAATAATCTCAATGAGAAAGTGCTCAGAGAATGAGCAGCTTTATATCCAGGTGTTGTCTCTATAACGCTCTGAAAGAACCAAATTAATGAAAGGACTTTATATATCACCTACCCTAAATGAAGATACTGGTGGCCAGGAAAGCGTCGTCTCGATGCAAAAGAAAGTCCTAGCAACAGTTGCGGTAAATCCTTTCCTTGCTAAAACTCTAGAAAAGGCAAGCCTGTTATGTATATATACATATTTAGTTTTTTGGAGCTATAGCATGTTATCACCCGTCATAATAATTATCAAACTCAAAATTACCATATTTTATATAAATATTATTTCCTATCCCAAAATTGAACANTGTGGGTTGCAGAAATATCTGGGTGGGAAATTGTTCAAACTTATCATAAAAACCTTTATGATAGCTGCTATTTTATTTTCTCTATTAAAAATGTAAGTCATTACTACAGTGTTATTTTCTTCTCTATTCCAGTGTGATAGCTGCTGAAGGATTTAATCTACCTTTGATTTTATTTTTTATGATGCATTTTTTGACAGTAAAATGGAAATGATAATAAAGATAAAAAGATTTATTAATCTAGACACAAGAATAACCAGACTAAAAAGCCAAGAAGCAAATGTGTCTACTAAGTAGCCATAGACTGAATGATCTCACACAATATTGTTATCCTTTATATTCGCAAATTAAATGTGTTTCAGACACTGCTCATTGTGTCCAACTGTGTCTAAATAAAATTTTACAATAAAGTGTTATTACCCCCTATTTGGCATACTGTAGAAATATTCTTTAATTATACCAAAAATAATTCAATGCATATTTATGTAGAACTCTCCTCAAATGTAATAAATTTATAGAAGTTAAAGAATCTGTGATTTTGTCTCTGTTTTACTGAGCTATTGTTCTCAGAGAAACACTGACCATGTAACTCATCCCTCACATAGTCTCATAGTACGTAAAGTTCATAATGTGACACATGTATCTTCAAGCCTACTTCTTGGG
>NW_007749579.1:4662-5263 GCF_000696425.1 Galeopterus variegatus | reverse complement strand
TCTTTCCTCCTGACTCCAAGTGTGCATTGCATGCGGTTGGGATAGACACCCATGTTTCCCTTCCCACCAGGGAACTTCCTCCTGCTGTGCCATGGACAGAAGCTTCCAGGACTCTCCCTCAGCTTCTTTCTCACCATCACTTGCCAGCTGGACCCAGTGGTGGTGCCTAGAGCTGACACAATAATCTCAATGAGAAAGTGCTCAGAGAATGAACAGCTTTATATCCAGGTGTTGTCTCTATAACGCTCTGAAAGAACCAAATTAATGAAAGGACTTTATATATCACCTACCCTAAATGAAGATATTGGTGGCCAGGAAAGCGTCGTCTCAATGCAAAAGAAAGTCCTAGCAACAGTTGTGGTAAATCCTTTCCTTGCTAAAACACTACAAAAGGCAAGCCTGTTATGTGTATATACATATTTAGTTTTTTGGAGCTATAGCATGTTCTCACCCGTCATAATACTTATCAAACTCAAAATTACCATATTTTATATAAATATTATTTCCTATCCCAAAATTGAACAGAACAACTCAGCAGCCGAAACTGCTGGTATGAGCTGGAGAAATGGAATAAAGCTCCCTATCTGGAGAAACATTGTGG
>NW_007749579.1:1402-3228 GCF_000696425.1 Galeopterus variegatus | reverse complement strand
ATCATTTTTGCCTCTGTGTGTTTTCTTCAGTTTATTTCAAATCTTCTCACTATGTCATTACGACACTTGTTATTATAATTTATGTAATTTATGCATGGTAGATACATTCCCTTTTCTTTACTGTATACTGAAAATTAAAATCATTCTGGGTGTCATTCTCCCATAAAACAGAACTTCCTCTCCAGCCCAAAATTGAAATTGAGAAGAGAATACTAGGTTGGATTCAAAAGGAGAAATCTATATTTCCAGCTCTGAAAAATACAAGCAGAAAAATGTCTAGGAAGAAAATCTAAGAATTGTGTTAAGATGGTTCTTTCACATGGAACTATATGAAACCTGGGAAGTAAGAAACACAAATGTCACACAAAATTGTGTCACCTCCTGTGACGTAGAGGGTAAGTTGCTCAGGGTTTTAGGTAGACTGTGGAAAAATTCATCCTGGTAACAAAGTAACTAAATGCATTAAAAGTCAGGTTATACTTGAACTTTGTGGAGTATTAATTTCCATTTAATGTATTTTTCTCCTTTTTTTTTTTTTTTGTATACCATATTAAGCTGAGATAAGAATGGACCAAAGGAAGTTGATTTTAGACAGGATTTCAGCAAAGCATTAAAAGCAGATCAATGCTCCTCTGGCAGCTGATGTAAAAGTAGCGGAGACAGAAGTGGAACAACCATGTGGGAAAGGTAAACCTAGGATTGCAGAATCATGACTGCAAATTTAGACCTCCCTTCCCACTGTCTGATTCTTATAGGATAAGCCTTAATAAATCTGGGTTTCTCACTTGTTTGATTCTCACATAACTAGAGATAATGTGATACCTATACATACATATATAGTTACATTTTTTGATTAATTTGATATAACACTTCTAAGTCTCAGAATTCACTATTAGGATTTCATGTAGCAACAAAACAAACAATGACAGCAACAAATATGTGTGTGTTTCTATGTGTGTGTGTGTGTGTGTGTGTATGTATATAATTTCATTACTGAAGAGTTATGTGAGGGTACCTTAAAAAGTTCATGGAAAGATTTGTATTGTCTTTTAATTCTATTTTTCCAGGAACTTTTGGACGTACCCTTCTACTGCATTCAAGCTAATGATGTGATAACAAATTAAATCAATTATAATATTTGTACTTAACGAAATAATAAGCAGCTGTTGAAGGTATGTTGCAAAGAACTACTTTGATAGGGAAAATTGTTCATGATATATTTCTAAATGATAAAAGATTTAAACAATCAATACTGTTCATATAATCTTAAATTATATATATGAAAATAGATTTAGAGTAAAAATGTATAAACGCTTATAATACTAAAAATGATTACTATTGTATGTTTTCTCATTAGTCTTTCAATTAGCATTTCATAATGCTTTTTGAAGAAGCTTTTAAAACTTGATGTCACAATCTCATACAAAGTAGGAACCACCTTATGAACACAATGAACCACACTCTTGAAATGTTAACCTCTAAATCTAGAATGTTCAAAAGTCTTTAATTTTCTAAGTAAGAAATAAGGCAAGAAAATAGTATAAACCAGTTAATTAATAAGGTGCTAGAATTAAAAAGACATTTTTAAATAAAAATAAAATAAATAATATCAGGACCAATTTCTTTCATGCTAATGTTAATTTAATGAAAGAGACTGACTTCCTAAAGAAAGTGAGTTAAGTTATATTCAGTTTTCAGAAGTAACCTTGAGAATATATTGTCCCTTGTAACAATTTTTATATTTTCCCAAATTACACACTTATATGTTTAAATGAAGATACCAGAAATTCATGATATTCTTGTGATAAAATCTTTATAAAATATAA
>NW_007749579.1:0-715 GCF_000696425.1 Galeopterus variegatus | reverse complement strand
AGATAGATAGAAGGAAAGATGGATATATGGATGAATGGATGCATGGATAGATGGGTGGATGATACATTTATTTATATTAAAATTGCCAACTAATAAATGTAAAAGCAATGATGTGGTAGAACAACACATTTGCAATGATCATTGCTATATAATTGACTCAGACAAGATAATCAATGCATGCTAAAACTAGTGACTAGTTGTTCCCTAAAGAAACAAGATACTTATATAATAAGCTTAACAGATGCCTCAGAAATTAATTAGGGAAAATAATAATTATGTAATGGAGATAATCGAGAGGCACAATCTTTATCAAGTGATCCAAGTTAACTTCAGCAATAATTACACAAATTCACATTATGCACCCACTCACAATGCACTGAGAAGAGCATTTGTTTTCTTGCAGAAAGTAAATATTCAGAGTCAAAACATGAAGAACATTGTATAATCCCAACTTTAGGAATATTCTACTAAGGAGCTGCTGTATAATCTCAAAATCTCAATGTTTGAAAAAGCACCAAAAGACATAACAAGTGTTCCAGATGCAAGGAAACCAAAGATAGATGATATTAAACATAATAAGCAATCTTACATTATGTCCTGGGTTGGTAACAGTGGAAGGGGAAAATACTGCAGATTAGAGAAAAGAACCATGTCAATATTAAATTTTCTGAGTTGGTTAATTATACTGTCATTGAGTTAGAGAATGTCTTTTTTC
>NW_007749578.1:10312-10813 GCF_000696425.1 Galeopterus variegatus | reverse complement strand
TGAGCTTGGTCTGATGAGTTTACTTAGATCAATGAGCTCGGTCTGATGAGTTTACGTACATTGATGTGCTTGGTCTGATGAGTTTAATTAGATCATTGAGCTTGGTGTGATGATTTTACTTAGATTGATTAAGTTGGTCAGATGAGTTTACTTAGATCGATTAGCTTGCTCTGATAAGTTTATTACATCGATGAGCTTGGTCTCATATGTTTACTTAGAGCGATGAGCTTCGTCTGATGAGTTTACTTAGTTCGATTAGCTCTGTCCAATGGGTTTACTAAGATTGATGAACTCGGTCTGAAGAGTTTACTTGGATCGATGTGCTATGTCTGACGAGTTTACTTAGATCGATGAGCTCGGTCTGATGGGTTTACTTAGATCAATGAGCTCGGTCTGATGAGTTTACGTACATCGATGTGTTCGGTCTGATGAGTTTACTAAGATGGATGAGCTTGGTGTGATGACATTACTTAGATCGAAAGCTTGGTCTGATGGGTTGAC
>NW_007749578.1:4259-5039 GCF_000696425.1 Galeopterus variegatus | reverse complement strand
TGTTCCTAGATCAATTAGTTGGGTCTGATTTGTTTTCCTAGATCTACTACCTGTGTCGGATTAGTTTTCCTAGATCAATTCGTTGGGTCTGAAGAGTTTTCCTAGATCGATTAGTTGGGTCTGATTTGTTCTCCAAGATCGATTCGCTTGGTCAGATTAGTTTTTACTTGATCGATTAGTCAGGTCTGATTATTTTTGCTAGACTGATTAGCTTGGTCTGATTATTTTTCCTAGTCGATTGGATTGTTCTGATTAGTTTTCCTAGATTGACCAGCTGTGTCTGATTAGTTTTCCTAGATCAATTTGTTGGGTCTCAAGAGTTTTCCTAGATCGATTAGTTGGGTCTGATTTGTTTTCCGAGATCGATTCTCCTGGTCAGATTAGTTTTTACTTGATCTTTTAGTCAGGTCTGATTACTTTTGCTAGACTGACTAGCTTGGTCTGATTATTTTTCCTAGATTTATTGGCTTGGTCTGATTAGTTTTCCTAGATCATTTAGATTATTCTGATTATATACCCTAGATCAATTAGCTTGGAATGACGAGTTTACTTAGATCGATTAGCTGGGGCCGATGAGTATATTTACATCGATGAGCTCGGTCTCTTGTATTTATTTAGATCGATGTGCTTGGTCTGATGAGTTTAATTAGATCGATAAGCTTGCTCTGATGAGTTTACTTAGATTGATTAGCTTGGTCTGATGAGTTTACGTAGATCAATTAGCTCCCTCCGATGAGCTTAATTAGATCGATTAGCTTGGTCTGATGAGTTTACTAAGAT
>NW_007749578.1:2367-3383 GCF_000696425.1 Galeopterus variegatus | reverse complement strand
TTGTCTGATGAGTTTACTTAGATCAATGTGCTTGGTCTGATGAGTTTACTTAGTTTGATGAGCTCGGTCCGATGAGTTTACTTAGATCGATGAGCTCAGTCTGATGAGTTTACTTTGATCGATGAGCTCGGTCTGAAGAGTTTCCTTAGATCTATGTGCTTTGTCTGATCAGTTTACTTAGATCAATGTGCTTGGTCTGATGAGTTTACTTAGATTGATGAGCTCGGTCCGATGAGTTTACTTAGATCGATGAGCTTGGTGTGTTGATTTTACTTAGATCGATGGGCTTGGTCGTTGAGTTTACTTAGATTGATGAGCTCGGTCCGATGAGTTTACTTAGATCGATGAGCTTGGTGTGTTGATTTTACTTAGATCGATGGGCTTGGTCGTTGAGTTTACTTAGATTGATTAGCTTGGTCTGATGAGTTTTAAGATCGATGTGCTTGGGCTGATGAGTTTACGTAGATTGATGAGGTTGGTCTCATGTGTTTACTTAGATAGATATGCTTGGTCTGTTGAGTTTACTTCGATCGACTAGGTTGCTCTGACGAGTTTACTTAGATCGATGAGCTTGGTCGGAAGAGTTTACTTAAATCGAAGAGTTTGGTTTGATGAGTATACTTAGATCGATTAGCTCTGTCCGATGTCTTTACTTAGATTGATGAGCTTGGTCTGATGAGTTTACTTAGTTCGAGTAGCTCTGTCCGATGTGTTTACTTACATCGATGAGCTTGATCTGATGAGTTTCCTTATATCGAAGAGCTCGGTCTGATAAGTTCACTTAGATTGATGTGCTTGGTCTGTTGAGTTTAGTTATATCAATGTGCTTGGTCTGATGAGTTTACTTAGATCGATGAGCTTGGTGTGATGAGTTTAGTTAGATCTAAGTTCTTGCTCTGATGAGTTTACTTAGATCAATGTGCTTGGTCTGATGAGTTTACTTAGATCGATGAGCTTGGTGTGATGAGTTTAGTTAGATCTAAGTTCTTGCTCTGATGAGTTTACTTAGATCGATG
>NW_007749578.1:0-1007 GCF_000696425.1 Galeopterus variegatus | reverse complement strand
TGGTCTGAAGAGATAACTGAGATCGATTAGTTTGGTCTGATTTGTTTTCCGAGATCTATTCGCGTTGTCTGATTAGATTTTCCTTGATCAATTAGTCAGGTCAGATTATTTTTCCTAGACCGATTAGCCTGGTCTGATGAGTTTACTTAGATCGATGACCTTGGTCGGTTGAGTTTTCCTAGATCGATTAGCTTGGTCTGATTAGTTTTCCTAGATTGATTACATTGGACTGATTAGTTTTCCTACATCGATTATATTGGTCTGATTATTTTTCCTAGATCGATTGGCTAGGTCTGATTAGTTTTCTTAGATCGCTTAGCTGTGTCTGATTAGTTTTCCTAGATCGATTCGTTGGGTCTTATTAGTTTTCCTAGATCAACTAACTTGGTCTGAGTAGTTCTCCTAGATTGATTTTCTTGGTCTGGTTAGATTTACGAGATCGATTAGTTTGGTCTGATTTGTTTTCCGAGATCTATTCGCGTTGTCTGATTAGATTTTCCTTGATCAATTAGTCAGGTCAGATTATTTTTCCTAGACCGATTAGCCTGGTCTGATGATTTTTCCTAGANTGTTGATCTTACTTAGATCGATGGGCTTGGTTTGTTGAGTTTACTTAGATCGAATAGCTTATTCTTACTAGTTTACTTAGATCGATGAGCTTTGTCTAACGAGTTAACTTAGATCGATGAGCTTGGTCTGATGAATTTACTTAGATCGATGTGCTTTCTCTGTTGAGTTTACTTAGATCGATGAGCTCAGTCTAATGATTTTACTTAGATCGATGAGCTGTGTGTGATGAGTTTAATTAGATCGAAGGGCTTGGTCCGATGAGTTTACTTAGATCAATGTGCTTGGTCTGAGGAGTTTACTTAGATCGATGAGCTTTGTGTGATGAGTTTACTTAGATTGAAGGGCTTGGTCTGATGAGGTTACTTAGATTGAATAGCTTGCTCTGATGAGTTCACTTAGATTTATGGTCTTGGTGTGATGAGTTTACTTAGATCGAT
>NW_007749577.1:10198-10814 GCF_000696425.1 Galeopterus variegatus | reverse complement strand
CAGACTGCCAAACTGACCCCAAAAGTTGTTCGTGTTTGTGTGTGTATGTGTTTAATATCAGTCACATTAGGAAGAGACTTTTAAGACACATCTTAGGTAGAAAACTTTAAAGAGGCATTTTATGAAGACTTTTTCAGAACAATGCACTGATTTGAATTTTCTTTACTTTTTTGCAGGGGGGGCAGGGGAGGGGTTCGGGCTGGCCAATATGAAGATCAATGATTTTTCTTTACTTTTAGCTCAAGAAAAAAAATATATGAGAGTTGCTGCACTGGTTAGTACTATACTACCTGAACAACCATGACTTATGTCTAAAGAAATCACATGTTAGAAATATATTGGCATCTATTATCACTGTGTACTGGAGGTCTTGGAGGTCTGTCCATTGCATGTGAGTGAAGAAAGGAGATCTCCAAAGAATTCCCATGTCAGGCATACTGAGAACAGAAGTAGGGTAGGAATGAGATGGAGGAATACTGGTAAATTCAGCTGTGACAAAACAGGGAAGATTTTGGTGAAATAAAAATGAGATTAATCAACAGAAAGTGAGTGGAGGGACTACTGGAGATTTGGGGAGAGAGCAAATATAAGAGATTGTGCAAAACTATTGGCATGT
>NW_007749577.1:0-4972 GCF_000696425.1 Galeopterus variegatus | reverse complement strand
TACAGTATTTTATAATGTATAAAATGCAGATGATAATATCCCCATTTTATAGAGTATCAGCTATCATTTTATTATAATCTTCATTATTATCATCTTCTTTATCATCTAGTGGTATAAAAAATACTTTCTCTATTTTAGAGGGAAAGATGGATTTGCTTTTGGGCCACTATTTCATAAAAAATGCTTTTACAAATAAATTTATTTATTAGTCAAGTTCACCTATAATTTTTGAGATAACCCTTAATGAAGAGGGGAAGGTTGTGTTTCTAGTAAGGAAAGGCAAATTAATATAAATATGTTTTAGCATGAATATTTTGTTTTAACTATTTTTCTTCCCTAATAATGATTTCAGTTCAGACTGCCAAACTGACCCCAAAAGTTGTTCGTGTTTGTGTGTGTATGTGTTTAATATCAGACACATTAGGAAGAGACTTTTAAGACACATCTTAGGTAGAAAACTTTAAAGAGGCATTTTATGAAGACTTTTTCAGAACAATACACTGATTTGAATTTTCTTTACTTTTTTGCAGGGGGGGCAGGGGAGGGGTTCAGGCTGGCCAATGTGAAAATCAATGATTTTTCTTTACTTTTAGCTCAAGAAAAAAAATATATGAGAGTTGCTGCACTGATTAGTACTATACTACCTGAACAACCATGACTTATGTCTGAAGAAATCACATGTTAGAAATATATTGGCATCTATTATCACTGTGTACTGGAGGTCTTGGAGGTCTGTCCATTGCATGTGAGTGGAGAAAGGAGATCTCCAAAGAATTCCCATGTCAGGCATACTGAGAACAGAAGTAGGGTAGGAATGAGATGGAGGAATACTGGTAAATTCAGCTATGACAAAACAGGGAAGATTTTGGTGAAATAAAAATGAGATTAATCAACAGAAAGTGAGTGGAAGGACTACTGGAGATTTGGGGAGAGAGCAAATATAAGAGATTGTGCAAAACTATTGGCATGTNCTAAACCTTTCTCCAGAGAGCTTGTGTGGAAGCTGAAGGTTGGGAAGCAAAGTGAAGGCTAACTTTATGTCCCTGCACTTGACATTATTATTGTCAAGCCTAGAGCAACGGATGGCCTGGCTACTCGTCGCTCCCTACACACTACTGTTGCAGGAGCACTGAAAAGAGAGATTTGAGAATTTTATGATTTACTTCAACTTAGGGAAATTTGCTCCTGAACTCTGAACTCTGTGGGGCTGTAGGTTGATTTTAGTTAAGTTCAGTTATGAAAAAATTTACAGAGCGTCTACAGGCACTGGGAATACAATGACTAATTAAATTAAATCCTTGTCTTCAATGAGCTTACAGCTAAAAATATTTTTATCTGATCCTTTCTTTTCATTGTTATTGCCACGGACACTGGCGTTGTCACAGATCCCTCCTGGACTCAGCCATCAGTGGACAGTAGTTCTAAATTAGATGCCCAGTTTCAGTTGTGTGAGTGTGAGAGAGAGAGAGAGAGAAAGGCTAAGAGACTGCAGATGTGGAGAGCCTGGGTAACTTTAAACCTCAGTTGATGTTACCATCAAGTTCAGGCTGTACAAGGGCGGTATTATTCTCTCCTTTTCACCCACACTTGGTCCTAACCCCCTTCTCCTTCTCTCATATATATACACATTCCAGTGTACGTGCTGTATAGGTACCTTGCAAAATGCAGAACATTGTTTTGCCTGTGTTTATGTTTTCCTTTACATGAATGTAGTGTGTATCTATCTCATTTATCTCGTTTCCACTATATATTAGGTCTTCATGATCCATCCAAGTATTTATATAGGTACAGTTTGTGTTTCCAACCGATACTTGTTACTATGCACAACTATATTTGCAATGTTTTACGTATTAACTCCTCTAGTGACAAACACTTGGGTTGCCTCCAATTCCCCACTGACACACACATGCACACACACATACATGCTCCAAAGAAAGTCCTCACTCCTGTTTACCTGCTATGTGAGAACTTCTTTAGGATACAGAAATTATTCAAGGTACTACAAGCAGAGAGCAATTGAATACAGGAATAGGTGTTCAAATCTCTCGAAAGGGCTAAAGGAATAAGTTCCCACTGATTTTGGGGAACCCAGGAGTCTGCGGAACTGCAGCTCCCTCGAGCACTGAGGTGGGTGATTCCCAGTGGACACCAGAGATCACTGTGAAATCTCTGTTAGCCAAACCCAAGCATTTGCCAGCCCTTGTAATACTGGTCTCAGCCTTCCAGACCACTTGCAAATGTCTCTTACTGTTGAATCTAATCACGGGCTTGACTGGCAAAGACTTTCTGAAAGCAGCCCAAGTTTCCAGCCCTTGTAAGACAAGGGAGACTGTGTAGGAAAGAACATGTGCTTGTTCCACTTTCTGGGTTGATAATCCATACCTTTACCTTTCGGACTATCTATTGGATTTTTTTTTCCTGTACTCTTTTTAAATTACAAGACTTCTCTGTAACTGTGACTCTTCTAGATAGTGCTTTGCTCTATTTTAATGAATATATATCCTCTTTCTTTTCTAAAGATATTAATAACAATTCTTTTGAAATGTTCTTCTCCTGTCAGCATTATATTCATTTCAAGCCCATTTCTGTTTTCTGTTTATTTTGGTCTCTGTCTTTCATGTTGGGGTCTTTGCCATATCTTTCTGGTGGTGGTGTCCATTTGTCCTTGTGTTAGACTGAGGTGCTAAGATGATGTTTGGAATGTCTTTGAGAGGGAGCAAGGCTTGTCCCCAAATCCAGAGCCTACCAGGATCAACTTGTTTACATGGCAAATGTCCATTCATCTGGAGGAGAGGAAGGGTAATCACAGGCCTGAACAGATAATCTGGAAGTCTACATGCTTGTTTAGCAAAAAATTAATGTTGAAATTTTTAGGAAACGTTTGGATTGGCAGAAATACCTAAAATTATATTTGATTCCTAATTAACAGAAATAATCCATACACCATTGTGCCGGTGGTACCCCTCCACTGTAACCACATTTTTATCCTTACTTGGAAAGACAGTTTTAGAATATTGACAGTGCTCTAACTCTGCTCAGTCATGTAGGCAATGTCCAACCCTATTTATTTGGTATACACTTGAAAAGCTAAAATATTTACTTAGAAGTGTAACTCATTTTGCATACTATTTTAACTCTGAGTATAATAATATCTCCTCAGCCAGAAGGCAAGTGTCCAAAGACATCTTTGTTGAGTTTTCCTAGGGGGCTAAGATTTTTTTTTTTTTTAATTACATGGCAGGTCAATTTATTACTGTCTTGTATCACAGATAAATTGTGGTTCCCAATAATCATGACAGTTAACCTTCTCAAAGTTTCTTGGTGCCAGTAGTAATAAAGTAGTGAACGTTGTTTACTTTTTACTCATACAGGTATTTTAGAATCCTCATCTACCATTCAGGCGTGAGTTCCTGGTAACTAATCTAGGAGGACAGTTTGAATACAGTATTCAGAATCATGCCTCCTCTTAAACTAGCCTGTTGTCCCTTGAACTTAACCTACACCTCCAACACTCTCCTCATTCTTGGGTTAGTATATTACAAAGATACTCCTTTGAACAGACCCCAGTTGAAGACTTGTTAGCAATTTTCTGGAATTGCTCAAATTCAGATTGCACTGAATAAAGAAACAAACCCAGATGATCACAAGGGAACGCCTTCCATTAAATCACTTGCATAAAGAGATACAATGTTATGTTATGGAAACTCTTTAGGAATCTGCATTCAAAATGGAGGAAAAAGGTAACAGAATAGGTTTCTCAGATGTCTGAAGATGAACTGGACAGCTGTTTTTAAAGGGCAACTTTCAAGAACAAAAATTGCATTTGAAGTTAGTGAAAGGTTAGATCATATGGGATTATTAAAAAATACTTTTTGATAGGAGGTAATCAGCTAGAAAAGGATAGCTCAGGGAACATGGGAGATATGAAGCATGAATTCATAAAAATAAATTTAAAAGGATTAATCATTTCGGGCTAATACCTTTGTTCATGTGCTATCACAGAGAAGATTTTTATTTATTTATTTATTTGTTTTTATCTTTTAAATTATATGTTGTTAATAAATGTTGCTTTGATTTTTTAGAAAAATAAAATGTGCATTGTCAGAAAAAAAATTAGATTAAAAGACAATACACAGATGTTTACAAATGCATCCCCTCCAATTTTATTTAACCACTGACTTGGTCTCCCCTCTTTTTCCTGCTATTTTCATGATAAAAGAAAAAAAAAAACATGGTAGCCTCTGTTTACTATTTTATAACCAGTCTAACTAAACTTATTAACCTTTGAAATATTTAATAATCATTTACCCCAGATTTTATGATAATCAAATGCAGCATAAATTAAAACACATATTCAATAATTTATCTCCTAAATTCATCAATTTTTCTAAAATCTTTGGAGAGTAGCAATACCTCTTAATGAAAGTCTTAAGCCTGTGATTCTCTTTTACTTATCCCCTCCTTCCCCCAAGAACCTGAATACTTTATTAAATTCTCTTTAAAATGTTCAACATGACCCTGCTCACCCAGATTCTGATTCCTGCCCTCAAACGTGAATGTGAGACATAATTGCCATCTCTTCATTCTCTCTCTTAGAAAAGGCTTTTATTTCACCAATAATTGTCACTTACTTATAAAAGTTTACATGTTTCCAGCATCCTGTTTGCTCAAATCTACTTTCTTACCTATTTAGCTTTATGTGGTGATTCTTTACAGTCTAGCTCTTTTATTTCATTGGATCCTCATATATATTTTAGTTATATAATTTGCAGAAATTGAAATCATTGGAATATATTTTACCAGAGCCATCATTTGTAGATACACAAGTTTTGTGCTGAAATACTTT
The DNA here is from genome assembly GCF_000696425.1 of Galeopterus variegatus. Taxonomy (NCBI): domain Eukaryota; kingdom Metazoa; phylum Chordata; class Mammalia; order Dermoptera; family Cynocephalidae; genus Galeopterus; species Galeopterus variegatus. The sequence goes on along the minus strand of NW_007749577.1, from coordinate 126 downwards.
ACAACCAGTATATTGTGATCCTGCATTTGAGGAGAATATAAAATGAGTAATTTAACGTGAGATTCTAACACAGTTGCTCATAAGTCTTAGACATATTTTTCATTACTTTCTTGAAATCGGTTTAAT
>NW_007749576.1:0-10814 GCF_000696425.1 Galeopterus variegatus | reverse complement strand
GTAGGACCATGCTGTAGTGAATGGACTAAAAATGGCATGGTTCTGCATCATATGGTAGATCTATCTGTAATAGTTTGAGGAATCTCCATACCATTTTCCATAAAGGCTGCACCATTTTGCAGTCCCACCAACAATGTATGACAGTTCCTTTTTCTCCGCAACCTCGCCAGCATTTATCGTTCTCAGTCTTTTGGATATTAGCCATCCTGACTGACATGAGATGCTATCTCAGTGTGGTTTTTATTTGCTGAGAATATACCCAGAGAAGTGGAAATCATGCTGAAGGGATACCTGTACTCCCATGTTTATTGCAGCACTATTTACAACAGCCAAGAGTTGGAACCAGCCCAAATGTCCAACATCAAATGAGTGGATACGGAAACTGTGGTACATCTACACAATGGAATAGTACTGTGCTATCAAAAAACAATGAAAACTGCCATTCACAACAACATGGATGGACTTAGAGAAAATTATATTAAGTGAAACAAGTCAGGCACAGAAAGAGAAACACCTCATGTTCTCACTTATTTGTGGGAGCTAAAATTAAATAAATAAATAAATAAATATGCAAACAAATAAGGGTGAGGGGGAAGAAGACACAACAATCACAACAGTTTCTTGACCTTGATAAGAAAAGTGAACAGATATGATGTGGGGAGGAGGGGAAGGGGGGAAGAGGAACAGGTAAAGGATCACGAAAATCAACTACAATGTGTATTGAGAAGTTAAAATAAAAAAATAAAATAAAAATAGCGTTGTTCTGAGGGCTTAAAAAAGAGAGAGAAGAGCGTGTCTCTGCGGCCTGCTCTGCTCTGCTGTCTCTGTTCCATCATTTTCTACAGTGTAATACACCGCCGCCACTCCTGGGACCACCAAGGCCTTCACCAACTGTGTTCCCTGGACTTTGAACTCCCAGCCTCGGAAACTGTAAGCAAAATGTTTTGTATTCTTTATAAAATAGTCAGTTCCATATATTTTGTTAGAAGCAACAGAAATGCACTAATACAGACCCTAAACTCAGAATCAACCAACTTCTAAGGGTCACGTGGTTGGGCCCTTCTACCCCTAACACCCAGCTTTGAGCCATCCGATGCTTTGGAAAGATGCATATCTGTAGAGAAAGGCTGCAGAGGCACTCTCACCAGGGCTCTCTAAGCATCAGCCAGTATAACATCAACTTGACATCTTTATGATCAACAGCATCGCAGGGCTGCATAAGGCGTGCTGCAGATCTTTGCTTGTATTTCTACCTATTCTTTGACTCTTTGCTCTGCCTGGTGTAATAAATTGCTGTTTTAGCTCTCCAGTACTCTAAACTTATTATAACAACTTTTTTGGCATAACATGAACAATTATCAGTTCAATAGTGTATTTTGTCTCACAGAGATTATAATAACACATGTTCTAACTTGTAAGTGTTGCTATGATTTCAAAAATCATTGCTTTGCTGTGTTCGTTTGTAGCTCCTGTGCTATTAGTTCTATTATATTGAAGACTGACGATGTTCTTGAGAAAATAATTATTAGCTAATGCTGTATTTACCCTTTAAGTACAAACACTTGGTCCTAGTTTTTCTGATACAACTAATATAAGAGCTTTTTTTTTTTTTTCCTTTTTGTCTTTTTTACTGACCGGTAACGGGATCACAACCCTCGGTGTCGCGCCCGCACCGTGCTCAGCCAGTGAGCGGGAACCGGTCTCCACATGGGATCCGAACCCTCGGCAGCGCGCTCCCAAGCAGCGCACTCTCCAGTGTGCCACTGGGCCGGGCCTAAGGGCTTTTTTATTCAAGCTAAAATATACAAAATAATACTATAGTGTTTACAGATTTCTTATTTATTTGTAACTCTTTAATGAATCATAGTTGCGATTGAATGTTACATGGAATAGGAACAGAAAGCATAAATTTCAAATGACATTAGATCAAGTTATAAGAATAGATTGAAAGATGAAATGAACTCTGAAATTTATTTTGGGAGCCACTGTTTGGTTTTAAGGTAATACTTAGTATACAAGTGTAGTTTCTAGAAGTGTTATGTAGGTCATGAAAAGATGATTCAAGAAAATGATTATAACTACAATAAACTAATATGATAAAATATAGATAGGAATTTAACTATAAGAAATAAAACATTTAACTGTAATTCTGCGACTTCAGTGAATATAACTTTTTTTTGCCCATAATCTATTTCAGAGTTTGCTTTATGCATATATAATTTTACGTATATAGTAACCAAATGCAATTTTGTATTGTGCATATTTGCAAAGCCTATTCCTGAAGAAGCACTTTCTTTTTGGTAAAATAATTAATTTTTAGAAGTATATAATATCAATTTAAATAGTCTTTAACAGACAGGTAGTTTCAAAATTTTCACTGTTTTTAGTAACTTTAAAGCAAAAAAAAAAAAATTCAGATATAATTACTTCCTAGTTTTATATGACTGACTTCAACACAATCCTCTCACATGCAATCATGAATAGCCCTTAAATGGATCTTGATGAAAAGTATATTAATGGTGGCCCCTAATATTTGTTTAATATTCTACTTTGGCTTGCAGTAGATGGTTCTCTTAAACCATGCTATGAATTTCAGTACCGTATTCTACTTCATTTTATAGAAAGAGGTCCTCTGGGTTTCTAAGTATCATGCATATTCTTCACATTTTGTACAGTGCAACAAGATCATGAGATTTAGAAAAAAAACTTTTTTTGATGTCAGCTTAGTGGAGATACTCCAAAGTCAACCATAGGGGTATTGATGTGCCAACTCTGCTTAGTGCTGCCAGAAGGTTACACGAGCCTTGGAAAGGATTACTTGTGTGCGCCTAGATTACTAAGGATTGGGTGTGATGAGAATGTTGGTTGGGAATCCATTCAGGCCTTGCATGTTGTTATCTTGCTGCGATTGGACATGTTTTAATACTGCTTTCTTTATTTTATAGACTATTATTATTAAGTGAAATCATGGTAAATAACATCATTGGCAATGTTTTATTTTGACAAAAAATTAATATTTTTAATTATTCATTCCATATTGTTTTCTCACTGTATTTATTTTATTTTATTTTATTTTATTTTATTTTATTTTATTTTATTTTATTTTAATTTATTTTATTTTATTATATTTTATTTTATTTTATTTTATTTTATTTTATTTTATTTTATTTTATTTTATTTTATTTTATTTTATTTTATTTTATTTTATTTTATTTTATTTTATTTTATTTTATTTTATTTTATTTTATTTTATTTTATTTTATTTTATTTTATTTTATTTTATTTTATTTTATTTTATTTTATTTTATTTTATTTTATTTTATTTTATTTTATTTTATTTTATTTTATTTTATTTTATTTTATTTTATTTTATTTTATTTTATTTTATTTTATTTTATTTTATTTTATTTTATTTTATTTTATTTTATTTTATTTTATTTTATTTTATTTTATTTTACCGCCGCGCTTCCCAAGCGGCGCACTATCCAGTGCGCCACCGGGCCGGCCCTCACTGTATATTTTAAAAGTGCTCAAAATTTTAAAGAAAAACAATTAAAAAATAAAAAGAAGCTGTTTTATGAATGAGAAATAACATTGAAAATATAGAACTCTATTTAAAAAGTAAATAAATATATAACAACTGATCAGTAATCATGCAAATCCAGCAAGCCAAGGGCTAAAAGGAAGGGTAGATTGGTAGGGTTGCAGATGTTGCAAATAAATATATAAAACTCTCATTAAATTTGTAATTCATATAAACATGAATTTTTTTAATATAATTATATCCCAAGTAATATTGTAAGTAATATTTGGGATGTACCCATACTAAAAACATCATTTGTTGTATAACAGAAATTCAAATTTAACTCTCTTTTATCCAGCAACCTTATTCGAGACAGGAGACTCACTGGCACTCCAGTATTTTGGTAAATAATGCAGTAAAGGTTTTAGTGAATGTTATTAACCCCTAACTCCATCTTTCCACTCTCATGACTACAATACAGTCAAATAACTTTCTTTTTAAATTTGATTTTATCTTTGCCAGTTTTTTTCCACTTCCCAGTATTATTTTAATGTATGTGTAACTGAATTCACACATACACACACATACACACACCACACACACATTTCTGTATACGTATATATACCATGGAGGCTAATCAGTTATTTGCAATATTTTGAAGTTAGTTATAATAATAAATGTACTTCTGTGATGGTTATTGCCTAGTTACTTATATCATAGAGTGTATAAAAGGTTCTACTAAGTAATGAAATGTTAGATGGATTGTTTGATTCAAAAAACCAAACTTTAAAAAGAGATTATTCATTATTACATATAAAGCATTTTTCCAAGAGCACAGCTGTGCAATTTTATTCAATGGAAACCTCCTCCCACTTAGCAAAATATTTAGATACGCAGACATATAGATAGAGAATCATAATAGAGCAGAGAGGAAACAGACAATGATTAAAAGATAAATTCCACTTGCCACGACATATTTTTATGATATTTCCTCCTGTAAATCTACTGCCGTTGGGGTGCTGTGTGGCAGAAATAGCAGTAAGAGCTTGTTGTAGCTGAAGCGTATTGTTGCAAATGTTATATGCTTTAACTTTTTCCCAGTGAGACTCCTACTCTGTGAATATAAATATTTCAGTTGAATAATCCATCACACATCAGTAATACTGAACGATCACCTTTCTTTCCTAACATTATCATTTGCAGCCCATAGAGCTGTTCTGCTCTAACAGCTGTGTTAGAGGAAACAGAGAAATCTGATCAAAGGTCATTGGTATTGATAGTGCTCACTTAGCAGGTGCCTTGGCAATCGGTTTTAATGAGTCTGAGCCATAACTCATTTCTTTTCTTGCTACTGGTCTATTGAAAAAAAAAAAAATACGTGCCAGAGGTGTCAGAGATGCCACAGGCTCAGACTCCTTGATAAGCTTTGATTTAACGAGCTAAGTGGCAAAACCCAAAATAACTCCTGATATGCATGTTCCAGCTTCAGAAGCAGTTAGAAGAGAACTAGGACCCTCATCTTCCTTTAGTGATAGTGATGACTCAATGTGGCTTTGGTCTCATTGTTATTCCATGAGGCACACCTGCAAAGTGCAGCCCCAAGGTGCAACTTTAAGTGATTATTTTAGTCAAGAAGTGCCAAATGGTAGCAACACGAAGGATCACCACCCAAAATTTCAGAACTTCAATGGCAATCTCAGGCAGTCTCATTTTTTTGGTCACATCTTGCATGTCCTCCCCACCCTTGGATTCTTTAGGCCTTTTACCTATTTTTCTGAAAACATCTCAACTTCTTTAGGTGATGTTGATAACTAGTAATAGATGATAAATAGAATTGTGACTTGCTACCAAATCTTGGGTAGGAAGGCCAACAAGCACACAGAGAACAAAACAGGAGTTATATGAACCCTTGCCAATGAAGGAGTAGTATATATAAGTATTGTAGCTGATGAGAAAAGCAGCAGCGAGGATCAGCTTGTGCATTATGTAATTTCTCATTTGAGCATTTTCTGTATGCATGTGTGTGTGTGTGTGTGTGTGTGTGTGTGTGTGTGTGTGTTTGTACAGTAGGCATGAAGTTAAGAAACAGACAGTGGGGAACGGGCTGTGATCTCTGCCCTGATAGAGGCTAGGGGTAATTATGTGTTGACTTTTGTGAGTTTGCTATAATCAGAGTTAATGTAAGTTTGATTTTGGGGTGAACTCATTAACTCTTGATTTGATTTTTTTAAGAGAATTTCTGTGGTAGGACCTATGGTCTTTAATGCTTATTTTATATAGATAATTTCTCTGGGAAAGAACAATCTTTTTGACCTAATGGAATACATTAGTTATCTATTCCTGTGTTGAAATTGCCCCAACGTAGTGACTGAAAGCAAAAGGATACATTTCAGTCACTTTCTGTAGGTCAGGAAGTCAAGTGTGGCTTAGCTGGGTGGTTCTGGCTCAGGATCTCCCATCAGGTTGCAGTCAAGATTCTGGCTAGAGGTTGGCTGGGTTGGTCTTTCACGCTTGTGACTAAGGGGTGGGGACTTCTGTTCCTCACTGCATAGGCATCTCCACAAGCCTGTTCATCAATTAGCAGCTGGCCTTTCCCAGAAGAACCAGGAGAGGGAGAGAGCTTAAGAAAAAAGCTGCATTGCCTTTTATAATCTAATAGTGGAGTTGACACACCATCACTTCTGCCATATTTTATTGGTCACAGAGAATTCTTTTATAGCCTGCTTCAGGGGAGAAGAGCAGCAGAAGGTGAGATGGACCTTCCTACTTCTTCTGTTTTCTCAGATGCCAAGGTGCCATATTTTGGGAGAGCATGTCCTGAACCCCATTACTGGAATAGTATGCCTCACACAATTATCTATCCTTTCAGAACCTTAGTGCTTTTATAAATATTCACCTAAAATAGTATATAAATGTTCTCTTTCTAAAATAAAGGCATGCGTACTCTCTCTTCTGGTCATGACGGACATCATAACTGACAAAAAAACTCTTTCCTTCTGAGCCCAAACACTGTCTCGCCATCATTCCAAGTGATGAACTCCAGGAACCACTAATAACCCTTAGGCTTTGCAATGTAAAAGAAAACTACTTGCCAAATATTATTACCTCATTCTATTAACTGCCATAATCACTGTAGCAATATCAAACAGAAACACGCCTAAAAATACAAAACCAAAGTAATGAAGTTGTCTTTACCTGATGAAGCCTCTCATTTAAACTGCACATTATACAAAGAGCAATGTTTCTTATAATTTTTACATGTAACATTGTTATTTTTATTAAAAGTATTTATTATTACCATAAACTTAAGCAACACATAATAATACAAACAATAAATCAAGAAATACCCTCATTTTTCATTACTAAGAAATAAAAACCCTCAATATTTGGTCAAGATCATTTGGGGTATCTCTCTGTTCATGTATATGAATAGAATGAGAGATGAACAGACAGATGAAATCATAAGTAGAAAGAAAAAAGTACAAAAACAGAACATAATGCACTTATTTCATAAACCACTAACTTTAATTTTATTTGAATAACAGGAAAAAAAAAGACTAAAATTGAAGCAGTTGATGAATATCAAATAGATGTTGTTCACCTAAGAAATTTATAAAGGACATTCTAAACTAAAATAAAAATTTAGGGAAGGTTAGGGTCAATTGTTTTTATTTGGTCATTATATATTTCAACTTTAGCAGTATTTAATGTCTTCCTGCTAAGAAAGATAAAATAATAAATTTAATTACATTTTCTGATACATTCTGGCCTCATATTTTCTGATTTTTTCTAGTTGTAAATTTGTTTTTAGATTGTCAACATGTTTTATATAACAGAAACTTGCATGTCCACAAGCTTTAGTCTTGATTTTATATTTTAAATAACTCCATATTCACTTTCACCTCTTGCCATAAAGTCTTCATTGCTTAGTTCTTCATTTTATTTCATCTCTTGCTTAGTTGAATTTCATCCTGAAATAACATTCTTTTATTTTTTCAAAAAAGGATTAATGGTGTCAGTCTGGAGCCTTTGAACTTAAAGGAAACCTCATCTGATTATAAAATTCTTGAGACATTCTTCCCTTCAGATCTTTGTTGACAGTGATCTCCTGTCTACAAGAATTTGTCATTATTGTGGAGAAGTGCAGGCTAAGATAATGTTGGTCTGTTTAGGTGATTTGTTTTTCCTGCTTACTTGTTCATAGTTTTGAAACTAAATTTATTTAATTTTATAAATTTGTTTTATAGCTTTACAATTTATGTTATAAAATTATAATTTATAATTTTAATGTTACAGTTTATTTAAAATGTATGTGTATCAATTTAGTTAATTTTATAAATTTTATTATTTATAGCTTTGATATTTCATGACTTCACTAAAACTGACTTTACCAGTATTTTTTAAAACTGGAATAGAATCTGTCATTGGATGGATAGTCACACTGTGAAGTCATCTTAATCGCCACATACCATTGTTTATTTCATTTTACTTTGTATATTTTTTTCAAATCTGCTTCCATAACCTGCTGATCTAATCAGTTTTATTTGTATGCTAAAATACATCTTTCACTTCCGTAATGCTATTGTCCTATTTCTCTAAATCTTTTCTAAATTTTATCAGTTCACTTTTATTTTATTGTAGTATAATTTGAAAGAAGAAAAAGTCAGCCATTTAGCTTACTGTGCAGCCATTTATGGAAAACAGTATGGAGGTTCCTCAAACAACTACGGATAGAAGTCCCACAGGATCCAGCAATGCCACTGCTGGGCATATACCCAAAGCAAAAGAAATCATTCTGTCAAAGGGACACCTGCACTCCCATGTTTATTGCAGTTCTATTTACAATAGCCAAGAGTTGTGTCCAACTTAAATGTTCATCAATAGATGATTGGATAAGGAAAATGTGGGAAATATACACAGTGGAATACTACTCTGCCATAAAAAAGAATGAAAGTCTGCCACTTGCAACAACATGAATGAACTTGGAGAAAATTATGCTGTGAAATAAGAATTTGGGCACAGAAGGAGAAATTTCGCATGTCCTCATTCATAAGTGGGAGCTAAAAAAATGAAGAAAGAAAGAAAGAAAGAAAGCTATAGCTATCACAATAATATATTAAACTTTCAAAAGGAGAGAACAAAACTAGTTTACCAGAGGTAGGAAAGGTGGAGGAGAGGAGGATTAGTGAGAAATTGGTTAAGGGCCACGAAAAATTGATTACATTGTATAATGTTGAATATACTAACTATCCTGATTTGAACATCACGTGTGGTATGCAGGTATTGATACTCAACACTGTACCCACACATATGTACAATCAATTATATTTCAATTATAAAAAAGAGTTTTAAAAAATGTATAAAGTTGTGTTGCCATGTTACCACCACTGCACACAGAAAAAGACATAGAATCATTCTTTCACAGTGAAAGATCCCATCGGCCCCTTTGTGGAAAAGCCCCTCCACCACCCCAAGGCCTTGGCAGCGTCTGAGCTTTTTTGACTCTATAGTTTTGATTTTTCTGGAATACCATATCAGTGGAATAATAGAAGATATGGTCTTGAATCTGACTTTTTTACTTAGATGCTGCATTTGCAGTCCATGCATATTGCTTTGTGTGTCAGTGATCCATTCCTCTTTAATGCTGAATTATACTCCATGGCATAAACGTCACTACTGTTGATCTTTTGCTTGTTTATTTTAATCCACTCACACTTAAGAGACATTGGATTATTTTTAGTTCTTGGTGATTATGAATAAAGTCTTAAACACATTCACATACAGATTTTTGTGTGAATATGAGTTTTTATTTATTTTCGGTATATGCCTGGGAATGGGAATGCTAGAGTGCATGCTAAATATAACTGTACAAAAATTTTAATTTTATACAAAACTATAAAACTCTTTTCCAAAGTGGCTGAACCATTTTGAATTAACACCAGTAACGTATGAGATTGGATCATTTTACATTCTCACCAGCAGTTGGTATTGTTGGTTTTTAAAAATCTGTTTCAATAGGTGTGTAGTGGTATTGCGTTGTAGTTTTAAACTGTGTTCCCCTTTTGACCAATGGTGGAGTTTCTTTTCATGTTTGTATTTTCTATCTACATATGAATCTCTTCTTTGATTAAGTGTCTTTTCTGATCCTTTGCCCATTGTTTTTACTGGCATATTTGATTTCTTATTGTTGATGTTTGAGTGTTCTATGTATAGTCTGTATATATATGCAGATAATGTTTTCCACAATATTTTTTCGTGGTCTGTGGAATTTTTTATTTCTTCCCATTAAAAGTGTCTTTCAAAGAGCAGAAGATTTTAAGTTTGATGAATTCTATTTTTTTTATTTATCATATTTTTGGTGTTATATCTAAGAACTTTTTGCCTCCTCCAAGGTAAACAATGTCTTTCTCTGTGTTTCTTTCAGATGTTTTTTAGTTTTAGGCTTTATATTTGGGTCTATGATTTTTCGAGTTGATTTTTATATGTGATGCAGGTCTAGGAAGTGGTTGTTTTTCTTTTACTTACATATGGATATCCAATTGTTTTGGCTTCTTCTGTTGAAAAGGTTCTCTTTTCTCTGCATAATCACTTTTATGCTTTTGCTAAAAATCGATTGACGTGATTGTGGGTCATTTTCTGGACTCTCTTTCTTATATGTGTGTCTATTCTATCCCTGGTACCATATTATCCTGATTGCTGTGCTTTATAGTAAATTGGAAATCAGGTAATGTGAATCCTCTAACCTGTTCTTTTTAAAAGTTGTTTTGGCTACTCCACTTTATTTCCCCTTCCCTATAAAATTTAAAATCAGTGTGTCAATTTCTAAAAAAAAAACCGTTCTGGGATTTTGTTCGAGACTGGAGTTAATTTATTAATCAAAATGAGGAAAACTGACATTCTGGTAACATTGAGACATGCAGCCATTAACATGTCATATCTCAAGATAGTTAGGTCTTCTTTGATTTCTTTCATCAGTGCTTTGTAGTTTTCACTATAGAGGTCTTACATATATTTTGATAGATTTATATTTAAATATTTCATTTTTGTTTACTCTAATTGATAGTTTTTAAAAATTTCAACTTTCAATTTTTTAATTGCTACTACATAGACCTTCAATTGATTTTTATATATTCATTTTGTGTTTGGTGACCCTGGTAAACTAATTATTTCTAGCAGCTTTCTTTTAAAAATTTATCTTACTTGGTATTTTCTACATATGCAATAATGTCACCTGTGAATAGAGACAGTTTTTATCATTCCTTTCCAGTTTGTATCACTTTTATCTTTTTTC
>NW_007749575.1:9891-10814 GCF_000696425.1 Galeopterus variegatus | reverse complement strand
TCATCTCCATCTTATGGATGAGAAAATGAGAGTGCATATTAGATTTGCTGAAGACACAGGCAAAAGTGTTCATTCACCCACCTAGCACTCAAGGGCTCATTTATTCAACAACCCCCCATTTATTGAGCCCTTGCTCTACGTCAATTGCTTCATGCAATTAATAATGGGTAAGGCTGGAATTCAGACCCGGGTCTGGCTGATGCCAATTACTATGCCTTTAACTACTAAACTAAACAGTGTCCCTGAATACTACTGCACACATCCAAGTAACAACTCCTATTTATATTGGGTGCTTATTCTGTGCCAGGTCCTCAGGCCTACATGCCAGCCTAGGAATGAGATATGGTCCCTGTCCTTGAGAAATGTATGATTTAATGAGGAAGAGAAATACATACATAAAATATTGTAGCAGTAAGGGCTTGAGCAGGTGAACAAGGTGGGGTGGGAACATAGGCAGTGCTTAATTCTGCCTGCAGAGGTTAAGACAGCTTTGCAGAGGAGGCCAGATTTGAGATGAGATTTAAAGGATGAGGAGGAGATCACTAGACAGTAGGGAAGGGGATGATAGAGCAGGGAGGTAGAAGGTCTGCAGTTGAGGCAGCAGCTGGCAGGTGCCAGCTGTGACTGGGACATAGGGGCATGTCATGGAGGACACAGTGCCTATGGAGAGAAGATAGGCAGAAGCTACCTTGTGACAGGCCGTAACTGCTGGCCTAAGGCCTGAACTAATCCCCAGTGCCAGCCTTCCTCAAAGCAGCATCCAGTTTGACAACAAGCTTCCAGAACAAGGAGGTTCTATGGCCAAGGAAGTTGGGAAGCACTGCACACTCATGTCTCTTCTGGAAGCCTCACAAGATTTCTGAGAAGTCTTGTAGTAAAGAAACTTGCTTAGCTCTGCTGAGCCCGGGCTTCTGCAAACCCAT
>NW_007749575.1:7418-8272 GCF_000696425.1 Galeopterus variegatus | reverse complement strand
ACTGAATCCTACCTGCTTAGCCCTCCTTCCCCCTCCCAAGGACTCCAGGAAACACTCACCTGGTCTGCCCAGGTCACAGGTGTGAGCAGCAGAGACAGGTACAAATAAAACTATGAAGTCAGGAGAAGGAAATGGATTTCGACTGGGAAGGCCTTTCAGGAAGGTAGGCTTAAGCTGAGCTGGAAAATCGGGATGGCACAAAGGTCTGGGGGAGGACTTCCAGGAGGGTTTAACTAAGATAAGTGGCNGTCTTCACTCACACCCACTCCACCCTCAGCATCATGCCCAGCCCTGCCTGGGTAGGCAGGGTCGGAAAAGGGCAGGTGGCAGGGCTCACAAACCCCAGAGCCCCAGACCTTGCTGCTTTCTCTGGGAAGCATTTGAATAGCTTCTTTGAAATTGGACACTTTTGTTTGCAGGCTGACATGGCTGTTCCTGGGAACAAAGGAAGGCTGGAAATGCCACCTTGGAAATGTCATGTGCCCTGTCCCAAAGGCTGGGATCCAGCCAGGTGAAGGAGGCATGCACCTTGCTCCTGTCACACACAGCCAGCAGCACAGACCAGGCAATGCCCAGAGCTGACGCAGCCCTGTGAAGTCTCCTGCAGGCAGCTTGGGGGTGGACTGTGGTTGACCACCCTGAGCCATGGCCTCCCATCCCTGCAGCCTGAGGTTTCAGAGGAGCCTCCGGAGCAGCGACCTGCAAAAGTAGACACAATCAGGAGAGGAAAATCCCAGCTTCCTCCTCAAAACTGGAAGAAAGGCGTACAAAGGGCTGTAGGCAAAGGACCTGTTTCAAATCCAGGCAATCCTGAGGGCACCTTCCCACTGAGCTCTTGTCTGAGACGGCAGAGG
>NW_007749575.1:4716-5437 GCF_000696425.1 Galeopterus variegatus | reverse complement strand
TGGACACCAAGTCAATGCCCTGCCTTTCTTCATCTGTGGTTGCACTTTCTGACCTGGCTGGTGTGTCAATGTTAACCTCTGGCCCAGGGCAGCATGACCTTGTCAAGGTCACATGTGCAGCTGGGCAATCCTGGAGCCAGGACTTAAACCCTGGCCTTCCTGGCTCTGGAGCCCTAGGGAGGCCAGGCTCTCTCTTGAGTGGCACCCCTGGGACCTCCAAACACAGCGCCTGGAAATATTCATTGAGTTGAATTGGGTAAGAGCCCAGGAAACAGTCGTTAAATTGAAAGCAAATAAGAACCCACCACTCAAGTTAAGCTAATAACGACAGGGACCTTTACTGAGCACCTACTATGGGCCAGGCAGAGAATGTATCTTTCATCCTCCCAAGACCCTAGGAAGTGGGTTTAGGATCCCNGGGCAGCACTGGCCCATGGTAAGGGAAGAGTCCTCTGCCTGAACGCCCCTCATTTGATCTTTGTCTCCGCTGCTGCTTGGATTTAAGATGCACCAACCCCCAGTGCTCTGGGGGGTTCATCTAAACATGATTAAACAGCCATTAGGCCTCTGCGGTTGGGAAATGGAGATTTACAGACTTCCAAACCTCCATTTAAATGCAAATGCAGCGTTGTCGCCTGGAACTGGAATCTGAGCAGCATTAAAGGCGCTGTCCCCCCAGCCTCCCCATTGCCACTGCTCCCACCCAGCTGGGCCACCTTGT
>NW_007749575.1:2163-2789 GCF_000696425.1 Galeopterus variegatus | reverse complement strand
GAGTCCCTAAGCCATGCTTGGAGAGAGGAATTCATCCCAAGGAAGGGGTCTTCCTTCCCAGGACAGAGATGGCATGAAAGAGCACTGGACTCAGAGTCCTGCCTTCCAGCGGGCCTCACTTCTCTGGATTACATCTTTGCTACTGGCCCTCCCAGGACATTTGCTTAAGGCTGGAATGTGAGAAATCATGCTCACATGGGGGAAATTTTAGGCACCAGGAATTCCCTTTGTTTTTAGAACCCACCCAATCAGCCAGTGGGAGCAGTCCCGTTCAAGGGTACCAAAGAGGAGAAAGGGCGAGCTGTTCCTGTCTCTGTGTCTGCAGTCTCTTCCCTTCCTCCCGCTCACTCTGTCTCTGCCACTGTTTGCTTCTGATCTTTAGCCTCAGAGATATAACCAGAAGGGGTGACAGAAGTCAGAGCCTGCTCTGTCCATGGGGTAGTACCTCCCCCAGGAGGAGCTGGCATTGATGGGGAAGAGAACGCGGATTCCTCTTCAGCATCAAGGTACAGACATACTATCAGGGCAGGGACAGGGTGGCCTGCCGCTCACTTGGCTGGAGGTTTGGAGAGAAAGAGCACAGATCTGGGAGACCGCAAACTGCAGGTCTACCTCGGACTGCCACT
>NW_007749575.1:0-338 GCF_000696425.1 Galeopterus variegatus | reverse complement strand
AGCAGCTTGCTCGACATCTTCTCCGGTATGTCTCAAAGGCACCTCCAGATCACCATGTGTGATCCGGGACTCCCAACCATCCCCCTCCGTGTCTACCCTCGTACCTGGTCCTCCCTCAGCATTCTCTTTTTTAATGAAGAGCTCCACCTTCAACCAAATCCATCACCAGCACCTGTTGATTCAAATTCCCAACAGTTTTTGGAATCCAACCACTTCTCCCATCTCCCATGGCCACCACCTTTGTCCACCACCTTCTTCTCTCACCTGCATGACTGCAGTGGCCGCTTCACTTCTGGCCTCTCTCCTCTCATCCTCTGGGCCTCTCCTCTGGTTTCCTG
>NW_007749574.1:10330-10814 GCF_000696425.1 Galeopterus variegatus | reverse complement strand
TATATAATTTTTATTTGGAAACATCTATTTGGAAATTTTATGTATGCATCTTAATTTATAAACTTTTTTAGCAGTCAGATTTTTTTGCAAGCAATAATTTAAATTCATTTTTCTTCTTATTCTCATTACATATAGCCAAAATATATTTTTTTTAAAAAATGCTATATTTAGAAATGCATGATTGGCATGGTATGAAATTCATATTTTTGTTGATAGTCTACCAATAGGAATAGGTAAACCTTTTACAGATTTAAATGATTTAATTTCAGTTTTAATAAGAAAAATAAAACCAATTTTCACAACTTTTATATTAGCTGCATATTCATAACTTCTCAATTACAAATATACATTCATCTGTAGAACTTTTAACTCCTTTCAATCTATGGTATGTTTAGATGTATTTAACTACTTATATGAAGTTCCCTTCAAGTGAATTTCAATTAAAAAAGAAAAAAAAAAAAAAAAAAAAAAAGGAGCCACATTT
>NW_007749574.1:0-5121 GCF_000696425.1 Galeopterus variegatus | reverse complement strand
TTATCTAGTAACCATTCTCAAAGTATTTTCACATTCTCTTACTAATACTCTAGACACAATTCTAATTTGTAAATATCCCTATATGGTGGCACAGACTCAACATAACATTCAATATTTGGAGTCATCAGTGCACTTACAGAGAGACATTTATGTCCTGTGATAGGGATACCAAACTTTTATGACAGCAGACTAAAATTGCTTAAGCTTCATTAACAGTCAAATAAAATTCCTGGGTCATATTGTCATTGTCATCAGATAAAACCTTCAGTTATTTTTCACATTAACTATTGTATGCAATACGTCTCCCACTTCTAGTTTTTGTGCAACTGATTTTTAAAAAATAAATAAATAAATATCTTACTAGGTATTTTTCCTTACAAATTTTATTCCAGTACTTTGGCCAACTGAGATACATTTGAGTCTTGTTCTGTCATCTGTTGAATAAAGTAAGCATCATCTGCAAATCCAATAAAATGACTTATTTAAATGTTACAAAGAAAACTCAATTGGTGTTTATGCCTTTCATTTTCTTTGGTGCATAGTGTTTTTCTTTAGAAGTAATATCCACGAAGAAATAGAATATATTCAGTTAAATACAACAAATCGATATTAAACGTCTACTTTAGATTCTAACTGAAATAAAGATGTCTTCAAGGATGGTCAGTACGGTTGGTGAGCCATATGTGCAGAGCAATAGCTAAAAATGTGACAAATTTTAAAAATGTGTACAAAGTTCTATGGAAGCACAAAGTAGGGAATAACTGAATAAGCTGAAATGAGGAGTGAGTGTTCACAGAGAGAGTCTGAAAGAATGAGTAGGTACTCGTGTGAAACAATAAGGAAAGAAAATAATTTCTAGGCAGAGATAACAACTAGGGCAAAAATGTCATGGAAAATGCATTTAGCAAAAAATTTCAGATTACTGTCTATATACCACGTGTACCACCATATCACTCAGCCATGTGTATAAAAAATACAGATTCCTATGTTTCCCCCCAGACATCTACAATAGTATCTTTGTATGGAGCCAGAGAAACTACACTCGCATCAAACTCCTTTGGTGAATTTTCACGCATATAAATATTTCAAGACCACTGTTTGATGGTAGAAGGAATTGTTCAGTCTCACTACAGTACCGGGTACATGCTGTTGGTAAGAGATGCAGCTGGAAAGAAAGCCTGTGGTCTGGCTGTGGAGGGTCTCATATGCCACTCTGAGTTTGGGCTTTGGAAAGGAAAACTGCTGAACAGGTTTTGCAGGACAGTGACATGGTCAGATTTGATTTTAGGGAAACTAAGGTGGTGGCAGTGTGAAAGATGCACTGGGTGGAACAGTGCATAAAGATATGCAGGTCTTTCCAAGATGCTAGAAGTGACAAAAGGTTAATCTACATCAGCAACCAAGAGATTAATGAGGAATTGATAAGGATGAATGAGCATTTCAAATTTAAGTATTAGAGAACCTGATGACCAAATGGGTGTGAATTTGAGGACAGGGACATAAAGAAGATCTAATAATGACTTGGACATTTCTAGATATATTATACTGATATCTATCAATATATTTTTTAGTATAAAATATTAGAAGCCGATGTGTGGTATAGAAGGAGAAAATTAGTTCAACTTTTGAATTATTTAGTGTTAAATGTTTGAGATTTGTTTATAGCAAGCTATCTAGCGATCAAATTGGAATATGAATCTGAATTTTAAGAAATGTCAAAGAACTGGAGAACTAGATTTGGGGCTCAGCATCAGATGTTGGTTAAATCCATGAGACTAGAATCACAGAGGTTTCCCAGCAACCATAAAATAAGTGAGAAGGGGGAGGATAGTGGATAGTTCATGGTCTGTGCCAATGTTGAGAAAGAGGGCTAAGAAGGAGGCAGCTGGTCAGGAAAATAGGAAGCAACCCAGAGGCACAAGAAGAAGTATGAGTAACCATGTTTCGGGCAGGAATCTCAGGTCGTCTGCCCATTCCTGTGCAGGTTGTGAGTTAGATAATTGAAAGAAGACCCTGGCAACTTTCTGTAAGGTAGACATACTTTATTCTTCAGATGCATGCTTCACAGACATGCTTTAACCTCAGACATGAGCTCTGCCATTTTCCACTGACCCTCCATGCTCTTCCCACCTTCCATGCTCTGCCATCTATCGGTTCAGAGCAGTTACATTTTACTCTTAGTACACAATAGCGGCCACAAGCCAAGCATTATGTAATTACAACAATCATGAATCAGTAAATGGGCACACATGTGCAGTTACACTACTTTTATAACTTGTTTTCTAGTGAATGTGCTGAATCTTACCCATTTGTAACAGGCATAAGGCAAGAAACCCTAACCAAACCTTAGGGGATTTTAACCCTTGGCTTGGTGTCGCCTGCACCGCACTCAGCCAGTGAGCACACCGGCCATCCCTATATAGGATCCGAACCCGCAGCCTAGGCACTCCCAGCACCGCACTCTCCCGAGTGAGCCACAGGGTCGGCCCTAACCAACCTTTTTCTACTTTCCTTATACCATGGAAATGAAAGCCAAGGGTGATGAGAAAAGTTAAAGCAAAGATAATTCTTAAGAGCATCTATTATAGATAATAAAGTAAAAACTGAAATAAACAACTGAATTTGGCAAAAAGAAGATCACTGATCATCTGGTAGGAACTAAGGACAATATTTTTAAAACAAATTTTTAACATTAATAATACTTTTAAATAATTTTTACATGAATAAAAGAATAAGCAAAAAAGTCATTTGGTCTTTTAAATATACTTCTCCAGTATTTAGTTAATTATTTAGTTTGCAATAGTAGTTTTCGAGAGATAATCTTTAAAAATTTTCAAATTTTATTTCTGGAATGAATCAATAATATCATCATGTCATAAATGCATCATCAATAGTCAGATAATTTATGCTTTTAGCCTTAGGGGAAGTCTCATAGTCTTTGTTCAACAAAGTGGAACATGAAAAACCACTGCTTTTCTTAACCTTTAAGTATCATTTAGTTTCTCTCTGTTTCCTAAAATATAAAAGAGAGTTTAAAAAATGTTACTTACTATTATAAACTGTGAAAATGTTTACTATTTACAGACATTTCTGTTTTTTATTCTAGCTCCTGGTAGGAATGCACCTTCTTGCTCCCCTTGAAGTTAGGTTATGTTCATGTAACTGACTTTGACCATTACATGGAAGTGATATGTTTCACTTCTAAGTGGAAATCTTGGAGTGGATGTGTAATTTACCATGTACATCTCCCCACCACAGCACCAAGCAATGCTTCAGCTGGTGGATAATCATCAAGCCTGGTTAGTTGAGAAAAATACCCAGGCAAACAATAATGGACATGTGTACAAATAAACCTTTATTATGTTATGTCACATTGGTTTTGGAGTTATTTATTACCTCGATGTAATCTAGTCTATCCTGACTAATATGGAAATCATTACATGCTGAATACTTTGGTGAAAGAGTTCCTTCTTGCCTACCATCAGTGGCTCCTCCTCTGAGTGCTTGTCCCTGGTTCTCACAATGTTATTCCAGAAATCAGACATGATATGAAGGTAGAGTTACATAAAAATCTCAGGGTCATCCTTAGAATTACCTGGTTGTGCATAAAATAGACAAGTGGCACATATTTTTTATTGGTGAGGATCTTCCACATCAGTTGCAAATTGAGGTGGATTTTCAGAGAAGAGACTATATTCTTGGTTCTCTGCATGTTAGATTATTCCAAAAAGATTCCATCTAAACACTGGAGAAAGTTTACTTTCCCCTCTTCTCAGAATTTCTACGACCTCAGAACTTAGGCCTGAAGATAAGCCATGTATTCTGCTTGGATATGCTTGCATTCTGACATCTTCCTTACACAAGTCAGACCTGCCTTATTTCCTCATTGCACACCCAGGAAATAGTGAGGTGTCTGCACATTTCAGAGTCACATGTAAGTCACACTACAGGAATTATGTTTTGACTTGTTTTTCCTATTGTGGTGATATATGTATGTACTGAATAATCCATACTGGACTGCGTAATTTCTCTTAATCAAGTATAAAATTACTGGAATAATAATTTTCTAAATTAAAGAATAATTGTGCAGAAGCGACCTATGCTCTCTATCCCCCTAAGATTTGGTCTATGGATCCTTTTCAGCAGGTAGTGTATTAAAATATTTGTTATCATGCTTGTATCTTGTTCATTACATCTGCTTCTGTTCTAATTTTGGTACATTGACATTCTTGACCTCTATCTTCTGTGTGTTTGCTTACTTCTGAGATTTTCCCAGTTTGAAATAAATATTCTGTGCTAACTTCTTCTCTGTGCTCCCTGGATTCGGACAATTTTCTTTGCACACATCTTTAGTTCTGATCCCAACCTCCTTCTTGACATGTTCAGTTTTGGAGCGTAGCTCGGTTATTCATTAAAAATACATCGAGAACCTACTTTATTCAATGCGCTAGCTAGTCTCTGATCCTGAGATGAGCAACAGAAAAGCCCAGCTGAGGGATGGACAATACAACAAATGGTTACTTGGGGACTATTAGAGTTGGCTCATGGTGTTATAATAATTATGCCCACTGCTCTCAGAGAGCACAGAGCTGCCAAAGGTCCAGGATAACATCTGACCTAAAGATGTGTCCTGCAAGATGTTGGTTTGGTTATCTACAGATTTACTTAAAAAAAAAAGAAAAAAATATATGTATATATTTACACACACACAAATGTGCATATGTACAAATATGTATACACATATTGTGTGTGTGTATATATGCATATATATGTTACAGAATCATAAATCTGGTGAATGTCTATATGCGATTTATTTCATTGCCACTAACCACTGACTAATACACAGGGGAAAATAGAAAATTTGAGATTACAAATAGGAAAAATGTTGGTGCAAATTGATTAATTATATACCTAGCTTTTCTCTCTTTTCTATCCATCCTTTCGGAAGCACATTAGCCACCATTCACACAAAAGAATATTAATTATCGCACTTGCATTTGTGGATTTTTCTTACAGTTTTACAAATAAAATTCTGAGTGGCAAAACAAGGCCTGCAGCACATTGCAGAGTCCTAGAATTGTGAATGGGTTTGAGTCTTGATGTAAAAAAGTACATATTTTT
>NW_007749573.1:0-10815 GCF_000696425.1 Galeopterus variegatus | reverse complement strand
GGTTATTAATTTAATTTGGAGGTGAAAAATAGGAAATTTTGCATCCATCACTTATGTTTGAAAACTGAAAGTTTTCCTCCAAGAGAAGGAGATAAAGGGACTTAAAGCGAAATTCACAAACCCATCATGAACTAGTTCCAACCATTCTCATGAGACCAATCCCTGCTATCCTGACAAAGCATCTGCTGCACCCAACTACTCCTTGCTCCTCGAATTCTTCCTCCTCCACAGATGAGCACAGTTCTGAGGTCAGCTTTGCTCTTTTCTCCATTCAAATTCCTATCTCCTTCACTGCACAATAAATCCCTAATGTTTCTCAAGCTCCATTTTACACATTTCTTCCTCTTCCATAATTACTGCTCTATCGTTTGTCATAGCAGAGATAGTTCAGACCTTCCGTATGAGAGTCCGCACGTGTTCCAGAAAGCTTTGTTATAGCAAGCAATTAGTACATTTTATTACAACACATTATATACTATTCCTGCAGCTCGTCCTTCCCTTTTATATTATGGGCTTATAAAGACAAAGTTTTTTTCCTGTAATTTTCTATTTCTTCAACATCTGCAGTGCCTGCAGTCACTCAATAAAATCGTTGGAATAAAATAATAAATTGTAGAGTAAGGGTAAGCTAGAGTTTGCTTACGGTAGAATGAGATTTCCATGAGATAAGCAGTAGGTATGTTATGAATGAAAACTTCAACACAGTGGTACTGAAACAGGTGGTCGTAAGGGGGATGTATAGGAGGGTTTGAATAGAGAGATTTAGACCATGAGCAAATACAGGACATGTTGGGTTAGACGGCGGTATGGTGGTGATAGTGTTGTCTTTAAGGATATGATTAAGTTCTCTTATTAGTTATGACTTCTTGGGCTTAGGACTAATGCATAGCAGTGACTAGTCACTTGATAATGTTATTCAAGGCAGTGTCCAACTGGGAAATGAAGGTTCTGTGTTAGCTGACACTGAAGTTCTAATGAATTTTAATTCTACCAGATCCACCAATATTTCCAAGCCACCCCACAGAACTATTACTTTCTGATGTGTTAAGATCAGGGTTTCTTGAACAAAATATTTAACTTGTCCACTCAGCCAGATCTCCTGAGCAATCTGAGTTGGGTGAGGGGCGCATAAGCATGCAGATGATTTACGCCTCTACTTTGATCTGTTCATTATATAACTGTTATATGTACCCTGTGGCGGTGCAGATTTCTAGCTGACCAGCGGCTATCAGTTCCTTCAATGAGTCTAATAAACCAGTGTCTCTACCTATTGCAATACTGGGTGAGTTCCTTTGGAACAGGCGAACACTACACAAGTGCCCTTTCAGATTCGGGGCTCCCACGATACAATGCCCTTTTTTATTTTATGTGCTTATGTGTTTGTGTTCTAGGTATCTCTGGGTGAAAGAAGCAAATTTGCCTTTTTCAGAGACTCAAATTCTTCTTACACCTGGCTTGAAATGGAATTCTGCCTTAACATCCAGAGGAAGTATCATCTTCTCCCCAAAAGGCCCACTGCAAAATCAGAAATTGTGGAAGTTGACTGATTCTAAACTTCAAGAATTAGAACTGTACAAATTTCCTCGTTTAATATTTTTTTTCTCATTCATGTGTGTCTCCCCCAAACACAAACACACATATACTTTCCCTCTCCCCCTCTGTCTCTATCTGTTTCTGTTTCTCTCTTTCTCTCATCAAAACTCATGTTTTTGGGGTCCGTATGCTCAGTTTTAATCTATGCTCTTTGTCCACACTTACAACTAATATTGCCACGTGTTGTTCCTTCTCTGAAATTCAACATCAAAAGCCCTACAGTTATAATTCACTGCCCTCCCCGAATCCTTACAATAGCGTGTGTCACATAAACCACCTCTTCACCCAGGAAACCACAGGTGTGAGAGCTGAGGTATCTTTGTCGCTTGCTGGTTGTATTTTTTTCTATTTCTGGAGCTCTTACAATTGAGTAGCTCATTGCTATAACCCAGCAGGATCCCATAAACACCAACATAGAACATTTAAATCAATCTGAGAGAACAGGGCTCCCAGCTGTAACTTTTCTAAACTTAAAATATATTGTTAAAGGCTATGAGAAATCCACTGCATTTCCTATATAGTTTTATGAGTGTCACAGAAGTTAAGTGTCTCCTGACTAGGCTGGTGGGTAAATCCTCTAGGCCGGTGCCGAAATCATGTAATGCAGCAGATGGCAGATGTAGCAGACAATAGCACACAATGAGGAATCCAGGCTGGTTCCCTAACCTTTCATCACCAAAAATCATTCTCATTGTTTAACTCTGCATCTGCAGCCTATTTGCATGGGAGAATTGACTCACTGAATGTTTATGATGTGTTGTGCTGGAGCGAGACACAAGCTGCTCAGATTTTTCTCAGATGTCCATTCCAACTACTATGTTAAGGTCACTGCTTTTAGGTTGTGGTGGTATTATTGTTATTATTTTTTTGGTTGTTATTCCCTAATGCACTTTGAAATGTGGCTCTGCAAATTTGAACCCCTAAACATAAAGTTAGTTTATCTAACTTCCTCTGAACTTGTGATCTTACAGCTGTTGGGTAAATCCACTCTAGCTGGCTTCAAAATAATCACAGTGTATCCTGAAAGCTTGTGCTTAATTTTTATCCTTCCTATATGAAATATAACAAGGACCTGAACCACAAAGTGCTTCTATTGTGTTACTCTGGGAAAAGATCTCACTGGAAACACATATGTGGCAGGGGAATCAGACACTTGGAAAAATGAATTGAATATCTTCATTCCTGACTTTGCTCCTGACCCCATAAGCAACCTCAGGCAAATCACTTAAATTCCTTCCCTCCAGCTTTCCTTTTGTGAAATTAAAACACAACTATTTTTTATTTCTGTTACAGACTGAGGACAAGTTAGGTGCATTAATTTTACCAAATGAGCTTGCAATACCAAGTTCACTTTGGGGGAGATAGGCTACATTGTAGCTATCTATGGTCACTGAGTCACAACAGGAAATAATCCCCTTCGGCAGTGTGCAGATGGGTGGGGAAATAAAATGATAGAGAAGTAGAGCCATCCTTTAAAACAGGCAATTCTCTGGATCTGTACTGCTGACAATGACATCTAAATCCCCAGAAGCAATGGTGGTCATCCATTAGAACAGTTATGGAGATCAAGAGACTGGGAGTATCTAACAAGTTAGGGATTTTGTATTAGGTAGATACAAACCCTCATGTTTTTTAGCATCATAAATGTGTACATATTGATGTTAAAGGCTGATAAATTATGACAATGTAAATGACCCTTTGAATCAATGTCAAATCATGAATAGAAATTGCCAACACTCTTAGAAAAATCCTCTTATGCAATCCCATAATCACTACCAATAGCCTTACTCCACCCCAAAGCATAAATGGCTGATAAATTGAGTCCTATAGTGTGTAGTTTTTGTGTATGGCGTTTGCACAATGTTTGTGGGATTCATTCATGTTATTGCAGATAGCAGTAAATTATTCATTTTTGCTGTTATTTGGATTCTGATTAAATGAAATATGAAAATTTATATAAACGTTTTACTTTTGGATGTTTGAGTTTTTAATGTTTGAGGCTATTGTATATAATACTGCTATTTATATTTTAAATATGTATTTTAAGACATAAGTTCATGCATTTCTGTTAGGTATGTACTGTAGGGGCCAAAGGAGAAATTCACAACTAAAATTTCACTAATAAAAATCACTGACACATTTAGATCAATAGGAAGAAAAGCCATAGCAAATTTTATTATGTAGTGTGCTGGGAGAAGGCAAAGCATGGGGAATCACAAGAGAGTAATGTCCCAAATTCCAGTGGGAGTAACAAAGCTTATACACCAGTGTTCATGATAGAGAAGATGGGGGAAGAAGAAGCCCCAGAACAATGGTCTGAAACCAGATTTCTCTGAAATTCTGGAGGGGGTGGGGTTGGGGTTGGGGGGGGCTGTCACAGGGAAAAGAAGGAAGTCAGAAGTTAAAGTTAATAGAGACATCTAGTATGCAAAGGAAAATATTTTAGGTGGTCTCCCAGCTGTAGTAGTCTCAGAAACAATAGGTGGTAGCCCAAGGAGGGGTACCTCAGAAGAAGCCTGGCTGTTTGCATATACAGATGTTCATTTTTTTCCAGAGAAATAGTCTTCTAGCTAATCTTGTTTTTCCAATCTCCCTGAATTAGCTATCTTGAAATATGTCAGATAAATATAGTTGGGGGGAAAATATTTTGCTTTTCCATAATACGTAGTTAGCAGATTGGGTCACAGTGTACTTGTATGTTCAACTTTAGTTGATACTACCAAATAGATTTCCTAAGTAGTTTGACCAATTTACACTTCTATCAACAGTGAGTGTATAAGTACTATGATTTTTGCCATGTTTGCCAAAACTCATTATTGCCAATCTTTTCTTTTTTTTTTTTATAGGAGTAACTCATTAAATATTTTTATTGAATGAGTGACTTAAGTTTTCAGTGCAGGATAGTTCACATCTCTCCACTGATACAGCTGCTTTTTAAGGTTAATTTCCATTCAAATGCTCTCTTTACTGTATTTATTTTGATAATCCAGTTGTTCTTTTCTGCCCCCCCATTCATAGACACCCAAACTATCTTAAAATTTGTTGTGAACTTGAGAGTACAGAATTTTCCTGCAATGCAGGCTTTCTTAACTTTTTTTGGTTGGAGAAGGTATCTTTATTTTTTGCAAATATCTGTGAGTTTTACCTAAATGGTTAGTATTAATCCTTAGGGAAATGTAAGTTAAATATAAGTTTTACCGTAAGGGTTAATGGAGTCTTTTGATTAATAGAAATTCTGTATCTTAATTTAGCAGCCACTCTAGCACCTAGAGGAGAGAAAATAAAGTTTGTTCTTTGTTAATAGTCATATCAGAAAGTGCCAATATCTGAAGCTCCTAAGAGTCTGTTCTATTGTCTATTGTCATTTATAAAATTTTATAAGTATGTAAGTTCTTAATTTTTATTTGACTAATTATTTTTGGTTGTGTGCTGGGCACTATAAATAGAAATTGTTGTTATGTTTCTCCCAAGAGGACTTAATTTTGCTTCATTCAGGCAGTTAGGTCAGGGGAAGATTACATTATTCCATTCAGTGACTAATACAATTAAATTCTGAGCTACAGTTCCTGGGAGGGCTGCTCTACCTCCATTTTACCTTTACAACTAGAATAAATTCCTCTGTGTCTCAACCAAGAGACTCAGATATTTCGCAGGCATTCTCCTGTTTTCAAGTCTTCAACCCCCAATTTTTAAATTTCCTAGTGCTAGGAACCTGCCGAAACCTCTGCTCAGGTTCTAAGCCTGCCAGATGCCACCTTCAAATCAGGAAATGCTTCTAGGGAAGCAAGAGAGCCAAATGCTGGGCTTCTCACCATGGGTTTTTCTTTCCTTATTGAATTTGGGAGTCACATCTTTACAGGATATTTGCAGCATTCTGATGCCTTCAAAGTAATTTTCAGCATTATTTCCCACATTTATAGTTCTTAAGGATTAATCACAAATAAGCCAGTTTTCTATTTGCAGAAAAAGGTTTAACATTTTAAAATTTTTTTAAAAGTTGTGTTTACTCAGTCATTTTGGTCAAAGTGGTCAAAGCGGTTTGAATATACATAGTTAATAATGAATAGGAAAAACAATTTGTATAGTCTAGTTAAAATAGATAATTTTTTTTAAAAAATAAAGAATTTTTAGATAATTAACTATGAAAAAAATTTAAAGGTATACAACTTTATCCTAAAAGCTAGAAAAGTCTCTAAAGTCATTATATTCTATTCATCCTTATGACAAATATAAACATGGCATTTCTAGTCAGTTATAACTTGATTGTGTCCCCTATAAAGATATGTCCTACTACTGTGTGACCTTATTTGGAAATAGAATCTTTTTAGATGTTCTCAAATAAAGGTGACATCTTAGGGTGGATCCTAGTCCAATATGACTAGTGTCCTTATAAGAGGAAAATGCCATGTGAAGACACAGACACATAGAAAGACAACCATGTAATGACGGAAACAGAGATGAGAGTATGCAGCCATAAGACAAGGGACTCCTGTGGCTACCAGCAGCTAGAAGAGGCAAGAAAGTATCCTCCCTAGATGCTCTGGAGGGAGGATGGTTCTTCCACACCTTGATTTCAGACTTCTAGTATCCAGAACTGTGAGAGAATAATTTTCTGTTGTTTTAAGTCACCTAGTTGTGGTGCTTTGTTATGATGGCCCCTATAAATAAATACACAGTTATTTTCCAGGACATACATACACACATACGTATGTATGTATGTATGTCCTGGAAAAAAAAAATATATATATATATGAGAGAATGCATTGGAAATCATAAATTCACTTAAAATTGTACATTGCATGGATTTGAGAAAAAGAAAGAGATATAGAAAAAGCAGAATATAAACAAATACAGTTGTGAATACTCCATACCCGAAATTCTGAATTTTGAGCAATTGCAATAAAGAATGAAAGAGGCTATAAAAGGAATTACTGTGTAAAAGAACAGGAATAATAAGAAAGACTTAAATGGATTCAGGAAAATACATAGAGCTCAAACCCACTTCTGGCTAAGAACTTCTTCAACCATGCTGTAGGTAAAATAGTCTATTAATTATGTTTTGTTGAAACTAAAATATGTGTTTAGGTTAACAGTTTAACAACATGCATATGGTTTATTCCATTACATACATCCTGTAATTTTAGTGATTTTCTCTATATTTCCAATTGTCAGGGCTTCTACTGAGACAGATGGACCATATGGACAATTGTAGTCAGGATCCTGGTGCCCAGAATAAATAGATCACTCGTGAAACAGCCTCACAGAATGGAGCCAGAATAAATACTCTAAATATATTGACATGCCACATATTACAAATCAAATCTCTGAGCTGTTTGGAATCCTCTGTGAAAAAGCATAGAGTTTACAAATAAACAAATGCATTAGTAAATGTTTGGACTTTACAGCACAGCAAGTTGGGGGTTATGCAGCCATTTTTAGATTTTCAAAATGTCTAACTTATTCTGCTTTGCACTTAAAATGTATTCAGAAATAAGTAGATATTTTGTCTTTCACAGATAAAAGGCATACTCCAGTTTCAACATTAAAAATGTCTCTTATTGGAAGGTGGGTTTTTTTTTTTTTTGGAAGATTATTTAATTTTTCTTTTCCTTTCTTTTCTTTTTCTTTCTTTTCATTTATTTTTTAATATTCTTCTTTTCTTTTTTATTTATTTCTTCTTCCTATTTTTCCAAGTGCTTTTTAGATGAACATGTCCTCTTGATTTAGTCTTTACAAAGTATGGTGACACCTTAGCAGATGATTATTTTAAGTTGATCACGATCACCAAAAAATCAAATGACATTTTGGTGCATTATAAGATAAATTATTTACAAACAATGACATTTTCAAATAGGAATGTTATGTATTTGAATCTATTACAATTTTAATCATGACCACTTTTACTGACAAGGCCTCAACTTTCTCTTATTTGGTTATGTTAGGGTGTACATTTCTTTGCAGTATTTAGCTTCTGTTGCTTCTGTTTAATAGGGAAAAAAACAGTGATATCTTAAATGGTAATACTGCTGCAGTTGTTACTATTTAAGAAGTTGGAGATTAGGGAGATTAGATTTTTTACAGTGAGAGTACCAGACATTATGCTAGGTACTTCACACATTGCTGCACAAAATTTCATATTACTCTAGGTATTGATAATCCCTTTTATAGATTAAAGATAAAATGACTGAAACTTAGAAATATTAAAATATCAACAAGGGTAGTAAATTACAGATCCAGAGTTCAAAAAGAAGTCAGACTGACTGTAAAACCCCTGTGCTTTTTACTGTAGCTCATTTACAGCTTTATTAAAGCTATGATCTGCAAAATGTGGTATGTATTTCTTAAGGGATACATTAAAATTTTCCAAATGGTGTGTGGGCACAGATAATTTT
Organism: Galeopterus variegatus; assembly: GCF_000696425.1. NCBI lineage: Eukaryota > Metazoa > Chordata > Mammalia > Dermoptera > Cynocephalidae > Galeopterus > Galeopterus variegatus. The sequence goes on along the minus strand of NW_007749573.1, from coordinate 2,830 downwards.
AAAAATGCTCCTTTCAGATACTGAATTTCCATTTGCTTTCTTTCTCTCTCTCTCTCTCCTTCCTTCCTTCCTTCCTTCCTTCTTTCTTTCTTTCTTTCCTGTAAAATTGAGAATACACCTGCGTTTGTGGTATCTAGCTGGCTCTCCTATTGTGATTCCTGTTTCACAATAGCCCTTCTCCCAACTTATGAAAATATAACTCTTACTATCTCAGATATTGCAAATATGCATTGCCTTAGATTATACAAGTCTCTGGTCTCCAAACAGTTCAAATACACATGTTAAGGAATTCTCCATTAATCGAGCCACCATAAAGCCACACAGCCCATGTGTCTTCCTTATAAATATATCTGTTACTGGAGAAAAATATCATTAGAAATACAATTTTGTTTACTCAAATTCTAATGCCAAAAATTCAGATATATCATACATTTGACAAGTGGAGAGAGAACTTCCCCTGAGTATTTAAAAAAAAATGAGTGGGTTAGCTCTATAGAGTTTGTAAAAACTAGCTAAATAGAGCACTGGCTAAACATGAAGACAGTGGTAGTATATTTCATTCAGGAGACAAAATCATGAGAAAGATTTTGAACTTTTCATATATCATAGATTCCAACATGCAAAAGTTTTGGGAAGTCTGCTTAGAAATACCTGTGTGCTCCTTAATACTCACTCTCTGTGTTTTGGTCATTCTCAGTAAGGAGAATGGAATCTCCTCTTTTTCACTGGTATCTTGCCTGCATCTGTAGGTTAAAGGTTTCAGTAAAAATATATTTAGATCATGTAGTAATATAAAAGCATATTACCAATGCTAATGCATTGACGAATGGACATTGAAGTAAATATTAGTTGATATTCCTATAGATTTCTGAGTGAGCATGATAGAGATGCCTCTAAGTAAAAGGGTAATGAATTTAATTAATTATCATTACTTTAGCCCTAGTAAGGGTGTTTTTTTTTGGTACACCTTATAGAAATCAAGATGGTAAATAACTCTACTTCCAATGAAATACAGTTGTAAATTTTTGTTTTCAATAAAAATGACGAAAGATAGAATAAAGTTTCCAGCTAATACACAGATTATTAGAAGTAAATTTTGATATCTGATAGTGATATTTTGCATATAATTTGTAATTAGTTACACATTATTTAAGAACAAGCTTTTTTTGCTTTCATTTATAAAAATATGAAAAAGAACTACAATTGATGACCTACACTTTCTAATGTGTGCAACAAATAATACTCATACAGGAGATGCTTGGGAAAAAAATAATCCAGCTCATTAATAAATACATTACTAACAAACTTACTAACCATTAATGATTAATAATTACGTAATAAAATTTGTAAAATGTTATTTTATTTAATTTTGTACTAATGATACAATCCAGAAAAATTTTAATAAGAGTTATGATCTTATAGTCACAAAAACTTTTTAATCATCTCCCTTTATGTATATACACACATCTGTATTGCATGTATACACATACATATGTCACACATATATAATTATCATTGCACAGAAGAATATAATATGGTAATCAGTGAACACTTTTAAGCACAAAATTAGGTGAGAATAAAATTATAGATTGTATGTAGAATAAAAAAACTAGTTTGAGGAATACAAGAATGGATTTAAATGTGCACCACTTCAAGAATGTGTTTGTATTTTTTTTCCCAATGTCAGATGTAAAATCACAATGATATTTGTACCATTTAGTACATTTAAAAGATTAATGTAACAATTTTATTCTTGAATGCCAATAGTTACAATACACTAGAAATTATCTTATTTGCAACTTTGTAAACTAAAATAGAAAATTTTAGGATGACACCTTAAAAATCCATGACAGGACTTTAAAAAATCTTTAAGGGGGGCCTGCCCGGTGGTGCACTCGGTAGAGTGCGGCGCTTGGGAGTGTGGCAGCACTCCCGCCGAGAGTTCGGATCCCATATAGAGACCAGTCTGCTCACTGGTTGAGCGTGGTGTGGGCGCAACACCAAGGGTTGCGATCCCATTACCGGTCATGAAAAAAAGACAAAAAGGAAAAAAAAAATCTTTTAGGGGCTATATGAGAAAAAACTAAAGCTTGAAATCTACGGTATTAAGCAGACGACATAACATGGTGAGGGTGCTTGGAGTTTGCTTGAGCCAAAGAGGTGAATCAAAGGTGGCTGCTCTTTGGCTTCTCAGACATGTGAGAACAGCAAGAACGCCTGAGAATATCATGGGTGCTCAAAGCATGAAGGGGTTACATTTTATACACATTATTTTCTTACAGTTTGAGCTAAATTGTCATTCAAAGGAAGATTTAAATGAGGATAGCAAAGAGGTTAAGAACAAAGAAGTATTTTGACTACATCTGGATATATTGTAGTGTGAACTGAGAATAACAAAAGTAGTAATAGGCAGCATTAACTATAGACTCTTAGTAGTCATAATCCCTCTAATAGAAAACTTGTATTATTCCAATTTTTTACATTGAACTTTGTTTATTGAAGATAACATTTATTTATTTATTTATTTATTTTATTTTTATTTTGTCAATATACAACGTAGTTGATTATTATGTCCCATCACCGAAACCTCCCTCCCTCTTCCCTCTCCCCCCTCCCGCCCAAGTGTGTCCCTTTCATTTGCTTGTTGTAAGAACTTCAAAAAAAAAAAAAAATTTGTGGTTGTTATATCTTCCTCTCCCCACCCCCCGGTTTTTTTGTTTTGTTGTTGTTTTTGTTGTTGTTTTTTGTTTGTTTGTTTGTGTGTGTGTATGAGAGTGTGTGTGTGTGTGTGTGTGTGTATGTATGTGTGTGAATTGATTCATTCACCTTT
>NW_007749572.1:9158-10816 GCF_000696425.1 Galeopterus variegatus | reverse complement strand
CATAGGCTCTTGATTAGCCACTATCTCAGTACAAAGCATTCCAGCCCGAAGCCTGCTAGACGCAGCCCAGCCCACAAGATGTTCCCTTGATGATAACAGTAATTTTTACCCCTTCCCAGGAGAGAAATCTTAGTTCCCAGAGCAGAAAAGAGAAAGGGGAGTGGGAGAAGGGGGAAAGTTGCTTACCTGGCTGTGCTGATGTCAAGCTAGCCATGAGGCCTAACAGGCAGCCCTGTGTGGGACTCTTCTGTTACCACTCTGGATCTGTTCTCCACCCTTCGCCTGTTCTCTGTCTCAGGATGCTGACCTCCATGGATGCCTGACCCACGTCCCTCACCCTCTGGCTTCAGGCTGGGTCTGGCCAGTGGGGTGGCCCAGCAGGAGGTCTGAGGAGGGAGGAGCAGGATCTAGCTGATCATGTCCCTCAGCTGAAGGAAGGTCACCCCTCCTTGTAGGTGGGCTGTCTCCACCAGATGTCCTCTCCTTCTAGGTTCTGGTAACTGCTCTTTCTCCTCATTTGGGGGGCTTACGAGTGGAAACAGCTTGGCTGCTGCCAGCTCAGATAACCGCACAAGCTTTTGTGGTTTTCCTACACCCACGCCTTTGTAAAAAGCTCTCAAATTATCCTATTCTGGATGTGCCATCTGTTAGCTATGGGACCCTGACTGAGGTAACTGCATTCCAAGCTGAGAAAAGTGCTATAAAGAAAGTAGACAGCGGGCTGAAAAGGAGGCTATTGGGGCGTCTCTTTTAGTTCAGTCAGAGAGGGGTTTTCTGAGGAGGTAACATTTAAGCTAAAACGTCAAGGATGAGAGGGAGCCCAGCAGGGGACAGGCAAGGAGAGAGCAGGTCTGGTGGAGGATGTCTGCGGAGAAAAAACCCAAGCAGGAGAGGGTTCATGAAGTGGGGAGGGGGGAGCGGGCAGAAGCGAGATCAAGCAGGGCATTAGAGTCACGTGTGGACTTCGGATCTGTCCCATGTCCAGTGGAAAGCCATGCAGCAGTTTTAAGAAGAAAAGTGGAAATGATCTGGTTTAATTTTTAGAGGGTCACCCTGGAAGTTCCATGGAGAGAGGGCCGGAAGGATCATGGTAGTAACTCAATGAATGAATGGATGAATGAATGAAAACTATAGAAGAAGCTTTAGCTGATTGCCTTTCTACATCCGGATCTATCTCACCCTCCAGAATATAAGCCCCTGGAGGGAGGCTTCCTGCATCCTCAGTATCTAACCTAGCACGGCTTCTGGCATGTATAAGGTGCCTAGGAATGTTCACTGGAAGCTTGGATCTATGATGGCACATCCTCATCCTCAAGGCCTTTGTGTCAAGTAGGAGAGCAAGTATTTGTTTGGTCTACTGCTTCAAGGAGCACATCCACGCACAAGCATTCCTTCTGACATCTCTGCAGCACCGCCAATGTCTTTAGTTTCCTGAGTAGTAAAAGCAGACTTCCATTCGTTCAGTGATCCTCTCTGTAGCTACTGAGCACCTGCTAAGGCCAAAGCTGTGTGCATGAGCTCCTGTGACACGGGTTGTGTCATCACGTTCTGTCTTCTGATTTGGGACTGTTTTGCATGGTTTGCTGATTAACGTCAAAACCAAAATACATCAGAGCTGAAAGCTGTCTCAGAGATGATTAAATTGACGGGTTTATAAG
>NW_007749572.1:7969-8616 GCF_000696425.1 Galeopterus variegatus | reverse complement strand
AACCAAAATACATCAGAGCTGAAAGCTGTCTCAGAGATGATTAAATTGACGGGTTTATAAGCTGAGTCCCATGGAGTCTTGGGATTCTGAGAAATGGCTTTTTCTTCATGGGGGTGAAGAAGAGGGTAGCAGCGAGGCCCCCTGAGAGGCTCCATGCCCCCCATTCCACCCCTTGGCACATAGAACAACTAGGTATGGATAGACTTGAGTTATATATTGAATTTTAGTATAAAATTACATTTATAAAAGGGTTTCTGTTACTTTGAAATTTTTAAAACCACTTTTTTGTCCAATCCTTTTGTTTTATAGGCAGGGAAAAGAAAAAGCCAAGAAATTGTGGGTGACACTCAGCTCACTCAACTCGGAATCCACAGGCTTGAGCATCTGCCATGCACCTGGCAGGCACTTGCTGGGGGCTTTTTGTATGTTGTCAATTTTCCTAACAACCCTGTGGGGTGCATAACTTAGCCTTGCCTTGCTTTACAGATGAGGAATTCAGGACTAAGAGAAGTTTAACACCTTACCCAAATCATAGAACTGGAAAGCGGAAGGGCTGGGATCTGAACCCAAGCCTTTCGTTGTTGTTGCTTTTTTACCGTGTCTGTGTATTTACTATTAGTTCCTATTCTTTTTCTCTTTTTTTTTTT
>NW_007749572.1:0-7279 GCF_000696425.1 Galeopterus variegatus | reverse complement strand
ATAATTAATATATTCAACATTACACAATGTCAATATTTTTGTGGCCTTTTATCAATTTCTTGCTAACCCCCTCCCCCTGCCCCTTTTCCACCTCTGGTAGCCTCAGTTCTGTTCTCTCTTTTTGAAAGTTCAATGAATTATTGTGATTGTTGTTTACTTGTTTCTTTGTTTTTAAATTTATTTGTTTATTTTTTTAGCTCCCACATATGAGTGAAGACATGCAGTATTTCTTTCTGTGCGTGGCTGATGTCACTTAATTTAATTTTTTCTAAGTTCATCCATGTTGCTGCGAATGCCAGAATTTCATTCCTTTCTATGGCAGAGTAGTATTCCATTGCACATATATACCATATTTTCCTCATCCAGTCGTCTATCGATGGACATTTAAGTTAGTTCCAACTCTTAGCTATTATAAATAGAGCTGTGATAAACATAGGACTGCAAGTATCCCTTTGACATGGTTGTTTCCATTCCTTTGGGTATATACCCAGCAGTGGGATTGCTAGATCACATGGTAGTTCTGTCCGTAGTTGTTTGAGGAAACTCCATACTGTTTTCTATAACAGCTGCACTAATTTACAGTTCCACCAACAGTGCAGGAGGGTTTCTATATATCCCTTTCTCTATATCCTCACCAGCATTTGTTATTCTCTGTTTTTTTGATAATAGCCAGTCTAACTGGGATGAGATGATACCTCAGTGTGGTTTTGATTTGCATTTCCCTGATGCTTAGTGATGTGGACCATTTTTTCATGTATATATAGAACATTTGTATATCTTCCTTTGGAGAAATGCTTATTCAGCTCCTTCACCCATTTTTAAAGTAGGTTAATTTTTTTTTTACTGTTAAGTTGTTTGAGTTCCTTGTGTATTCTAGATATCAATCCTTTGTCAGATGCATAGTTTGCAGATATTTTTTCCTATTCTGTAGGTTGTCTTTTTGCTCTGTTAATTGTTTCTTTTGCTGTGCAGAAGCTTTTTAGCCTGATATAATCCTATTTATTTTTTCTTTTGTTGCCTGTGCTTTTGTAGTCTTACTCATAAAGTCTTTGCCCAGTGCTACTTCTTGAAGTGTTTCCTCTCTGTTTTCTTTTAGGACATTTATAGTTTCAGGTCTTATACCTAAGTCTTTAATCCATTTTGAGATAATTTTGGTATATGGCAAGAGGTATAGGTCTAGTTTCATTCTTCTACATATGGATGTCCAGTTTTCCCAGCACCATTTATTGAAGAGGCCGTCTTTCCTCGAATGTGTGTTCTTGTTGCTTTTTTCAAAGTTCAGTTGGCTGTAAGTATGTGGGTTGATTTCTGGGTTCTCTATTCTGTTCCATTCGACAAGTGTCTGTTTTTATGCCAGGACCATGCTGTTTTGCTTACAATAGTTTTCTAGTATAATTTGAAGTCAGGTAGTATAATGCCTCTGGCTTTATTTATTTATTTATTTTGCTAAGGATTGCTTTGGTTGTTTGGGGTATTTTGTTGTTCCTTATAAATGTTAGGATTGTTTTTTTCTATTTCTGTGAAGAACATCATTGATATTTTGATTGGGATTGCATTGAATCTGTAGATTGCTTTGGGTAGTAGGGACATTTTCACAATGGTAATTCTTCCAATCCAAGGGCATGGAACATCTGTCTTTTTTGTGTCCTCTTTAAATTCTTTCAGCATTGATTCATAGTTCTCATTGTAGAGATCTTTTACTTCATTGGTTAAATTGATTCTCCAGGCATTTTTAAAAAATTTTTTGGTGACTATTGTAAATGGGCTTGCTTTCTTGATTTCTTTTTCTGAAAGCTTGTTATTGGAATATAAAAATGCTCCTGATTTTTGCATGTTGATTTCATACCTGTAACTTTACTGAAATCATTGATCAGCTTTTAGCATTTTTCAGTAGAGTCTTTAGGTTTTTCTATATATGGGATTACATCATTTGCAAACAGGGACAGTTTGATTTCATCTTTTCTAATTTGGAAGCCCTTTATTTCTTTCTCTTGACTGATGCTCTGGCTAGTACTTCCAATAGTATGTTTAATAGGAGTGGTGAGAGATTGGGCATCTTGTCTTGTTCTAATATCATTCAGGATGATATTGGTGGTGGGTTTGTCATATATGGCTTTTATTGTGTACAAATACTTTCCTTCTATTCCTGATTTGCTAAGTCTTAATCATGAAGGGATGTTGAATTTTGCCAAATGCTTTTTCTGCATATATTGAGATAATCACATGGTTTTTGTTCTTGATTTTGTTGATGTGGCGTATCACATTTATTGACTTGTGTATGTAAAACCATCCTTGCATTCCTGGGATGAATCCCATTTCATCATGGTGTGTAAGTTTTTTGATGTGCTGCTGTATTCTCTTTGCTAATATTTTGTTGAAGATTTTTGTGTCTATGTTCATCAGAGATACTGGCCTGCAGCTTTCTTTAATTGTTATTTATTTGTCTTGTTTTGATATCAGGGTGATGCTGGCCTCATAGAATGAATTTGAATACAAACCTTTTGAATTCAGGTCTTTGGGTTATATCATGCAGTCTTAATCTCTTAGTGTATTTGAGAGTTCCATCCAATATTTAATTTTTGGCCAAAACCTGGTTGAGAAGTGGTTGTCAAACTCTGCTGCATGTTAGAATCACCTGGGAGAATGTGAACAATCTCAACATCCAGACAGCATCTCAGATGGATTAAATCAGGGTCCGAGCTGGGAAAGAAAGTGTCTAATGTATGTTTACTATCCATTCACTTATGTTTTCTGAATACTTGTATATTTGTTTCCTGGGGCTGCTGTTACAAATTGCCACAAATTTGGTGGACTAAAACAACACAAATTTATTCTCTCACAGTTATGGAGGCCAGAATCCCAAAATCTGTATCACTGGGCCAAAATCAAGAGTCCCAATCCGTCCAGAGAAACTGTTTGTTGCCTCTTCCAGTTTCTGGTGGCATTCCTTGGTTTGTGGCGGCATCTGTCTAATCTCTGCCTCTGTGGTCACATTGCTCTGTTTTTCTCTGTCTGTGCAGAATCTCTTCTTCTAAGTATACATGTGATTGCAATGAGAGTCTACCTGATAATCCAGGATAATCTCCTCATCTCAAAACCCTTAACTTAATCACTTCTGTAAAGACCCCTTTTTCCCAAATAAGGTTGATATTTATAGGTTCTAGGGATTAGGAACCACTACTTTTTCAAACTATGACACCTTGTTACTCAGAATTAGTTCATAGACAGCAGGGGGAATCTTGCTGTTAGAAATGTAGAATTTTGGGCCCCAACCAGATTTAGACCTACTAAATCAGTTTGCAATTTAACAGCTTCCTAGGTGATTCTTGTGCACATTAAATTTTGCTGATGAGGCTCAGAGGGATTAAATGACTTGTCTAAAGTTTCAGTGCGGCAAGGTCATTACTTGAAAGCATGCAGTTTTCTTCCCACAATACCATCTGTATAAATCTGCTCTGTTTTGGGAACAAGATGCATAATTTAAAAAAAAATTACAGATGTATTTGGCTTTTCTGACAATAAGATGTTAAATTTCATGTGGCAGGGACTGTTTCCTAGTCTCCTTGTGCCACTTAGGGAGACTGCCATGGTGCTGGACACAGAGTAGGAGCTTGATAGCCACCATGTATCAATTTAACAGGATTTTCTTCCTTTGTTTGCTTCTCTAGATGGCCAAGGTGAAGCAGAAGCACCTCAGGAAGGACCTTCTCACCAGGATGGATCAAGAGGAGATTTGATTTATGATGATGCTCCTGTCCCTCCTGTCACCTCAGGCCCTCCAAAGAGAAGGTACGATGTTAATACAGGTGGTCAACACACATTCACTGAGCACCTGCTATGTTCCAGGTACTCTGCTGACTCTGGGAGACAGAAGAGAATAAGACCTAGTCACTGACTACAGGGAGCCAAAGGTCTAAGGCAGGAAGACAGAGCTCTGTGCACACTCAGTTTTCTGTATGTCAGTGCTGGCCTCTTGATACTGGCCAGCCCTCAGCAGTTCAGGGGCCCAGTTCTACCAGCCTCCGATCTTAAATTTCCTGACTTAATGTGCTCATGTCTCTATAGTTCAGGAAAGACAGCAGAAGCAGAAGACAGATTCAGGAGCTGTTCCTTACCTGCTCTTCAAGTCATCAAGATGCTAACTGTCTTAGCTTTGTGTTTGTCCCAAAGGAGAAGGTAGTTCTTATACTACCCAACAAAAAGCCAAAACACACTGGCCTTCTGCATCCAATTTGTGATATCAGTTTGCTATTGATGCATGATAAATAAACCCCAAGTCAGTGGCTTACTATAGTTAGAATTCATTATTGTTCCTGAGTCTGTGGTTCAGATGGATAGTTTTACTGATCTCAAATAGCTGCAGATTCATCACTTGGGTCTGTGGCCATTTGGCAGCTCTGCTGATTTTAGTCTGTGGGTTGGCTGGTGGTAGGCTAGTCCAGTATGGCTTCAGCTGGGACCACTGGGCTCCACATGGTAGCAGATTCTCCAGCAGGCTAGTCTGAGCTTGCTCCAATGGTGGCAATGGCAGAGCTCCAAGAGAATGGAAGTACATGAGATCTCTTGAGGCCTAGGCTCGGAACTGGCTAAAATCATTTCTGCTGTATTCTATTGGCCAATGCAAGTTACAGGCCAGCCCATGTCAGAGTGGGAGGAGACTACAAGTTACAGGGCAACAAGTATGCATACAGAGAAGCCAATAACTGGGGCCACCAATGCTTTTAGTCTATCATATTTGTTTATGTCAACTCATGATAATTCCTCATGCCCTTCCCTTCTTTTTCCACTCAGAGTTGTTACTATCAGTAGAGCAAATTAGTGTTTCTGTGTGTGGCAGGTCCACTTGCTGTTTCTGGGCTGCGACAGGATGGCAGTGTATGTGTGCATGGAGCAGAGGGGAGTGGGAGACAGGTGGAAATCAGAGAAGGTGCTAGCTTGGAGGTTGACATTTAAAAGAAGACATGAAACTTGTATGTATGCACGTACTGCAACATCTCCTTCTGCTACACTGCACCCTGACAACCTCTACCCCTTTACTCAGCCCCCTGAATAAGAACTTCAATTATTTTTTAATATCATTCAAGACATTCCTTGCCATTTATTTTACCAGGATGATAGCATTGAATGAAGGAAGGCAGGAGAAAGAGAAGCAAGGAATAGTACTTTTACTTTCTCCTTGGTCAGAACATTCTCAGCAATTGTAATTCTATTCACCCACAAATGCCTAATTTAAATCTGACCTCTGCAGTGAAGTCTTTGTTGCTTACCCAGGCCCTCAGAAATTTCTTCTCTACAGCTCTTGTATCATGTTTTTTTCTATGGTACTTACACACTAGTTCTTTCTTTATATGCATTGATCCCCTCTCCCAGGGATAGAATGTCAGCTCCTGAGGGCTGGGAGGATGACTTATTCATCTTTGTTTTTCCACTGAGCCTAGCACTGGGCTTTCACCTAATAAAAGATCAATAGAAATTTGTCATTTTATTGATGAGCATATTAAATAATACATATCTGTTCTTACATGTGTCATTTCCTTCAGTCCTCAGAGCAAACTTATGTGTTGGTAGGAATTGATTATTTCCACTTTCAGATGAAGAAATTAAGGCTAAACTTCAAACTTGGGGAGAAAAATTCTAACTCAGATCAGGGTGATTCCAAAGCCTTGAGATTTTTACTAGCTTTATCTGTTCTCTATTGAACTCAATTATAATGAGAAGAAATTGAATGAAACAAATGCAAGATGGTGTTGTTAGAGACCGAGAGAGCAAAATCCACTAAGAACTCAAGCTCACTTCCCACCCACTGCTGCTTCTATGGCCACAGGGATTCTTTCCCTCTTTCTACTGCTGTCCAATCTCTAAGTGCCCAGGTGTTGCACATCTGTTTTCAACTGCCAGTGACAGTCCAGATAAATGAAACCCCCTGGAATTTGAAATCTCTCTGAGACGGCATGGAGGTTATTTATTCCAATTTTCTCCTTTACCAGTACTTTCCAAATCAATCGCAAAGTATTCTATCTACTAGAAATGGCAAACCTGTCCCGTGTGAAGGATCAGGAAGGAGATCGGGAGACCCTTATTTAGAGCCAGCTCTGCCACTGACTTGTTCCGACATCTCACTTTCTCATTCTGTTTAAAATAACAATAATTAAAAAACCCTGATAATCATACTCACAATAAGTGCTGACATCTATTCTTGCTAGGGACTGGGTTCAATCTTTATATGCATTACATCATTTAATTCTAGCAGTCACTTCATGTGATCAGTGCTATTATGAGCTTGATTTTTAAGATAGGGAAACTGAGTCATAGAGAGATTTAAGTCATTTGTCTTTGTATACTAATCTCCCTAAGAGATGTTGAAAGAATATGCGATATGGTATAAATGAAAGCACTTAGAAATGCTTGGGAAAATATTATCATGGCTTATTCTTTCTTGATGAAACAAATATATGAAATTTTCTTTTCATAGATCAAAACTGCTGACTCGGATCCATGATGGGGAGGTCAAATCCCAAAATTATCAAGTAAGTGATTGGCTCCTCCCACCCGGCCTCCCGGTCTTCCTATGGGGATGAGCAGTGATGTCCAGGATGGCATATGCACGGCTCTGTGTTGCAGATTGCCATAACCATCACCGAGGCCCGCCAGCTGGTGGGTGAGAACATTGACCCGGTTGTGACCATTGAGATCGGGGATGAGAAGAAGCAAACCACAGTGAAGGAAGGAACCAACAGCCCATTTTACAACGAGGTGAGTTGTGCAGGTCACCACCAGCCTCTGCACCAGCATTTTCTCCACTGCCAATTCTGCAGTATTCTTCAGTCAAATGCGAGGGTGCTTCATACAGTTCCCGGAAAAATAGAATGAAAAGATAATAACAATCTTTCCGTGGACTTTTTGCAGTACCCTGGTAGAAAAGCTATGCTTCTCCTCTCTCATTCCCAGACCCTCATTGAAGCCCATGGCAAACTCTCTGAGCCTCCTTACAAACACAGCCCCATAAAGATTTTAATAAAATGATAGTGGAAAAGAGAGGAAAGGAATTCCTCCTGATTTTAAATTCATTGCTATGTTTTCAGTAGGCCTTTTTTTCTTATTTCCTCTAAGCTCATTGTCATCCATCATAAGCTCTGGCTTTATATTCAGTAAACACACTGAATGGTGGTTAGCAAGAAGCTACACATTCTTTTTCATGGCAGAGACATTGAAAATACAACTATGGATTTTGAAATAGGCACACTGTGTTGGAAAGTAAAACAGTTATATATATATATAT
>NW_007749571.1:15460-15853 GCF_000696425.1 Galeopterus variegatus | reverse complement strand
CTAGATTGAGGTCCAAAGTGCTGATCTTTACCCACATAGTAAAACTGGCATCCCTGACTGTTCTCTCTAATTTAATCCCAGGGAACCTTTTGCTAACTGCTTTGCTAAGTGGCAAAGCATGGGGAAGTAAATTTTCCACCAAGACAGCAGAAAGGAGAGAAGTCCTAGCTGTGCCACTAACTGGCTGTGTCCTCAAGAAAGCCTCTTAATTTCCTCACCAGAGAAATGCACATTTGACTCAGCTGCCTCCCAAGGCAAGGCTATCCCGAGCATGGACCATAGATGCAGGCTGGCTGCTGGTTAGCTCAGTGTTTGTTGCCAGTTGCTGGGAGAGAAAGAAGGCTTGAGCAGCAGTGTAAACAGCTGCATCACTATGCATGTTGTTTCATTCGG
>NW_007749571.1:12906-14194 GCF_000696425.1 Galeopterus variegatus | reverse complement strand
TTCAAATCCCACCCCTCTTGTAACCACCGCAAACCTCACCCAACACACCTGTGTGTCGGAAACACACAGTAAACAGATTGTGGTTTTGGTTGGTTGGTTTTCTCTCTGGTGTTGGTTCTTTCATAAAACAACCAGCATCTGTAACAAAAGTGTATGTGCATGGTGGGGATGGATACCACCTTTGGCATTAACACACATGAATGCAATGAGCCCTTTGCGTCAGCTTTTTTCACCCCCAGCCAGTGAGTGTGTTTCCAGCAGCCAGCGTGGTGGGACTGTCTAGCTGCACAGACACTGCAGGCTGAGGAGTGTGGAAGAGGGTTTGTGTGTCTCCGTGAGCGCGTCTACCGCCTGCGGGCTTCACACACACTGTATAATAAAAGGCGCTCAGTAAGCACAACCCACTGCATTCAGGCCACTCTACAAACAGAATGCTGACTCACTCTATCCTGAGTTAAAGACTGAGAAATTTCAGCCACTAGCCCTACACATTCTCTTGCATTTTGCCACTGAAAAAGACCAGCTACAAGGGTACTTTAAAAAGTTTGTGGAAAAATAGAACAGAAAGATAACTTGAATCTTTCCATGAACTTTTGGAAGTACCCTTAAATTACTCTGACCCCAATGGCTTTTGGGGTCGTGCATGATAGAGGTGTCTGTCCACAGAGTATCCAGCTGTTATAACTAAAAACGGGAACTTCTGAGGCTTGTTTCAAGCCGTTGTGTTTTTTTGCTCTCTGTAGAAAGCAGCAGCATAAGTCAGCAAATTGCAGTTAAATTTCTTCTTAGTGCCAAAAGGATGAACATGTTGTGGGCTAGTAAAGGAAGCTTTGCTTTCATTAGACTGTGAACCGATTGTCATATATTGTTCACGGAGCAGTGTGATGTATCTCCACGCAGTGGGCCCTTGCTGCATGGCCTGTCGGCAGCAGGCAGGCCACTGGGTGATCTGACTGAATGAGGTAAGGGCTGCCCACTCATCAGCTTGGCAGGTCATGCTGCCTGTGTATAGAAGGCACTTTCAAAGTGTGTCACTGATTCAACCAAATTGTAGGCTGTTATATGTAATCTAAGGTACATGTAAAGTAAAATATGTTGCATAATATATGACTGGGTTTTTTTATTAAGAATATTCATGAGATAAAAAGCTGATTGTCCCCCCTTCTACCCATGATGTGGGGGCCAGCTTCATACTGGGGGCATATCCATTACCAGAAATTACTTTTTTACCCTTTTCCCCCTCCCAATTATCCTTCAACCTCCGTCCCCTTCCCCCTCTCCCCTCAAC
>NW_007749571.1:11060-11643 GCF_000696425.1 Galeopterus variegatus | reverse complement strand
TTTAAGATTTAAACATTTTCAAGTTTGGCACAGGTTGCCCATGCCTATTGAGTACAGACCAATCCTGTAGCACCCTCAAGGCCCTCCACCCTCAGGCTGCAGCACCCTGACTCAGGCCTCTGCCCCCCACCTTCCCCCGGTGACACCCACCCGTTCAGTTGGCCACAGCCATTGCCTTCTTTCCCATCGTTGTTCACGCTGCTTGCAGTATGCCCTCCTCTCCTGTTCATTTCTGCTCATTCAGGCTCTGGTTGTGCGTGCGACTCTCCATGAAGATTGACGCATTTCCAAAGTGGAATGAATAGTTTCATCCTCCGTGTTGCTCATTGCTCTTGGTGATTGCTCAGTGAGATTCTCATCACGTGGTGTCCATAGTCTGTTTCCTGTGCGTTTCCTCTGCTGTTCTGTGAGAAGGAAGAATGTCTTATTCATCTTTGATCCCCAGTGGCTGGCACCTGTTGCATGAATGAATGAATGAATGAATGAGTGGGCAAGTGAGTGGAGGGGTGGGTGAGCGCATACGTGAGTTGGGAGTGATATGTGTTCCTCATCACAGTAGCCCTTGAAGTATTGAAAGACAAGC
>NW_007749571.1:8602-9047 GCF_000696425.1 Galeopterus variegatus | reverse complement strand
AGTCAGGGTGCTCAACTTTTGCATGCATTATCTCAGTCGATCTTTCTCTGGGCACACCCAGTTTTGTACAGAGGGCAATTCTGAAGTTAGAGGGATTTGCCCCAAATCTTAATGCACCTGAGTGTCAGATGGAGGGCTGTCTGATTCTGCCTCCTGGGCTTCTGAGCGATCGATAAGCTGATGAATGTGAAGTGCCAAGACTGGAGCTCATACATAGGAAGGTTCGATAAGTATTAGTTTCCTTTACTATTCCTTCCAAACTCGTGCTATAAATTTCATCCGACCCCATTGAAGTTAGAGAAGATATGCAAAACTTAATTTTTTTTTTTTGTCTTTTTTTTTGTGACCAGTAAGGGGATCACAACCCATGGTGTGGTGTCACCTGCACCGCGCTCAGCCAGTGAGCACACCGGCCAGTCCTATATAGGATCCGAACCCGTGGCGG
>NW_007749571.1:0-5352 GCF_000696425.1 Galeopterus variegatus | reverse complement strand
AACCGGTCTGTATGTGGGATCCGAACCCTTGGGCGGGAGCGCCGCCGCGCTTCCCAAGCGACGCACTATCCAGTGCATCACTGGGCCGGCCCTCCTTTGGCATTTTAAAAGAACTCTTTCCACTTGTGAAATTAAAACCAACCTGTAAGTCAGAAGGTCCCTTTGGTTCCTGGATCTTATTTGGTTCCCTTGGACAGATCCTACTTAGCACAGGTTACAAAAGCTGGACAACCCTGCATACAATTGACGCAGGTCGTTTCTTTACAAAGCCCCTTTCTTTTCTCTCTCTCTCTCTCTCCCTCCCCCCCTCCCCCCACNGAGGAAATGTAGGCAGCTTGACTACCTGATATTGTAGCTGTCTGCCTCCTTTGTAAATGGACAGATACAGTTGACACCCAGATTATTTTAGTTTCCAGGAAAGATTGTGGGAGTAGTCTTTTAATTGCAAAGGCAGTTTTACATCAGATCTTTTATTAAGGTCTTTATCACTTAGTCTCCATAAATGGTGATTGGCCACTTAGAGAAAATCAGGATATGACATGCAGTATAATATGATGTGGATGGAGTAAGGTGAGGATTTAAAAAGATAAAAGGGAGGAAGAAAATATTTTCAAAATCTATTGAAAATGCATTCACATCAAAAAAACACATTTAAAGTGTTCAGGTTTGATAAAGAAGGAAAAAATAACTCATTTATACTCAGGGCCATGGATAAGTACATGTAACAAATATTGAAATCTCAGAAAATCAGTTCCCTGAAGGAAATGTATTTGATGCCTTATGGTACAAAATGAGTAAAAGTAATGAGGGAAGGTGTGATCTTACATGTACAGGCTTGAAAGTATATGTAAAGATATTTGTAACATAAAAACATGATCCAATGGAAATGAAGTTAACAATTGATGATATGGCAATTCCAACTTAAATTGAACAATGACACGAATATTGTGTGTGATAATAATACAGCATAAAAAGTACTGGATTAGACTTCAGGAAAATTAGATATGAAACCCATCCCTACGCCTAACAAAAATGACCTTTAGCAAATCACTTTACTTGTCATGGTTGAAACTTGAACCTGTTTCTCCAGTTCTGATTTGAATGTCCTTTTCATTATGCCATAGACAAGTAAGTAACAGCACATTTTACTGACATATCCTCTTCCCTGATCGTCTCTCAGCACTGATCTGATAACCACGAAGGGTAATGTATACGAGCAGTGTCCATTCCAGAGTACTCTCTAGAATATGGAGTTCCATCTAGAACATGTAAGGTGGGCCCGTGAATGACAGTCCTGATTTTGATTCTTTCCCTGGGTGCTAGGCCCACTGATGGCTCTGGACAGCACCACCATTTCTAATGACAAATATCTCCCAGTAAATGTAAAAGCTTTAAAATTTGCCTAACAAAAAATTTTTATCTTAAATAATTTAATAATAGATGAATAGATGGTAATTTAAGAAAAATATTCAAAAGACCATCTCAGAAATAGTTTTGCTGGTTCTCAGGAAATACTGACTCCACTTTTATTGAGAACAGAGAGAAGATCATGTTAGAGGCATATGGCACTGAGCATTTCAAATGGATCGAAAGGCACCCATTTTCTTAGCAGCCGTTAAGGCATCTTGTTGATGACATTTCTCACCTTTTCAAAGAAATCAAATAAGGTAGATAAGTTTGTTAACTGGGCACCCACATTAGAATAAAAAATCAAAGAAAAAAAGGAAAACATGTATCCAGCCAAGAATTGCATATACATCAAATGACATCTGCTGTGTCGTGAGCATGTCTCCCAAGGCAAGGGAAGAGACATGGCATTATTTTATCATTTAAAACGAGGCTAGACAGAGCTGGTCAGAGTCTGTGGAAGGAGGAACTTCAGCCAAGACAGCATGAATTAACTGCCCGAGGACATCTAATTTCTACAGACCATTTTCAAGGTGACGTGAGACAGGACAGAAAAACACAATACGACTTCATATTTGAATTCACTTCACTAATTCAAATACATTTAACTTAATACACTAAGATGTAACCGATGATTTCAACATAACCTTCCATGTGAAATACTTTGAGAGCTAATTTTAAATCTTTTCCAGGCCCTGTGATAGATTCTTCCTGTTAGAACATCCTTCTGAAAATTTTAAGTTGGGACTGAAAATAAAAATTCTGTGTGCTTCAAGTAATCACAAACGTATAGGAAATAAAACAATGTTATCTCTGTAAAGTATGTTATCATTCTTGTCTTCCCTGCAGTAACAATCTAAAGTTGGAAATAAGGTTAGTTTTTATGGAAACAGCCGAAGAGGGGCTGGCTGGTTAGCTCGGTCGGTTAGAATGCAGCATTGTAACCCCAGGGTCAAGGGTTCAGATCCCCATACTGGCCAGCTGCCAAAAACAAAACAAACAAACAAAAACAAACAGAAAAGACCCTTATGATTACATTGGGTCCACCCGGGTAATGCATGACAATCTCCCATCTCACGATCCTTACACTTAATCCCATCTGCAAAGCCCCTTTTGCCTTTTGTAAGGTGGCACATTCTGACATCCCAGATTAGGACGTGGACATCTTTGGTAGTGGTGGAGGGGGTCATTATTCTGTTTATCATACCAATCAAAAGTATTGTGTTTTATAATTCGCACTTTGTTTCACGGTTCTACATTTAAAATAAATAAAATCTCCAAATACTCACACATATTGACAGAATTGAAGGAACTCAAGTTCTATTTCTTTGTCTTTACAATCACTGTGTCCTATTTGTTTATTTCTAACCTAACAAATTAAACACAAGAATATGTTTATTTCTAATCTAATTAAACACAGGGGTTTTCACAGGCATTAGAGAAATAAACTGCCACAAATGTGAGCTTAAAAAATTCTGAGCTGCTATGAATTTACACTTGAAATGAATATGCATACTTGATTTTACATTATTCAATGCCAGTGGTATAGATGGAACTTGCCTGAAATCACTTTAATGTAGAAAAAACATCTATTAATAGATAAACAATAAAAAGGACTAATATTATACCTATTTGTATATTAGTAAAATTCGACAATAACTGCAACAATTATTTAAAATTTAGACCATCAAAAGATTTTTTTCCTGAAGGAGTAATTTACCACTAATATTGCTTAGAATTGCTGGTGCACAGTGATAACAAGAAGCAGACCAATGTGCTTCCTTTTATTGCCTGCACCTAGGGGGGACTGTCCCTGCCGCCCCACTTTTGGTTTGCCACTGAATCACTTGCATTCTTTCCAGATTTTTTTTTAAATGCTTATTTATCAAAGCCTAATCTGGATATTTTAGGTATAATAAGTGCTGTGCTGGTACAATGAGACATATGCCTTCCTAAAAATCCTTCCACAAATTCATGCAATAAAGATCTCAGAACTTAAGGGGAAAAAACTCAAAAACTTCTTTAGTGATGCATAAAAATAGATAAGAATCTAATGAAAATGTAGCAGAGTTTACACATTTTAAATGGTTAAGAAATATATAAATAGTTCAATATGGCACTTAACCTTGACAGAGACCTGAAGTTTACATAGAAGTAGGCATCGGAAGGGTTGCAGCCTAGGAGTTAATGTGAAGTGGTGCCCATAGGGTTATCTGAAATAAGGTGGAAAGTTGTAATGCCAGATGTGGACAGGTGTGGCTCATAATACACTTGGTGACTGGAGATAACTGGTAGATGTTTTGAGGTGTGTGCATATGTGCATTTTGTCTATGCCAGTGTGTCTTGGGTTAGCAGGGTGCAGTTTTCTGCCTTTACCTAGCCTTTCTCACTGATGAAGTTGCCCACAAGCAAATGTGAAAATTACATTATGCTCAAATTGTTCCTTAATATGACAGTCTTATTGGAACAGATTTGTTTTTTCAAACCAAGCATTACGGCAGAAGCTTCTATAATGTCATTTCAACTGTAAGTGGCAGTATGAAGAAATACAAAACCCTGTTTTCTAATCTGTAGATTAGGGAGGAGGCCTGGTACTGGAAGACCAAATAGTCTCATGTCAAGTACATAGCACCCGTAACAAAACCCCATTTCCTTACTTGCTCAGGCATTATTAGCAGGTCCTAGTACTTTTCCCTCTTGGGCCTTAACTTATCTCATAATATTTTTAAAGGGAAACTTGCAGAAACCCACAGCCAATTGATTGGAGTGAGCATCAAAATATGGAAACCTGTTTTGCTATCATTGATAGAGGAAAAAAGCCTGAGTTCTCAAGTCATTTAGATCTGGGTTCGAATCTTGGCTCTTAGCTATTACTTGTAAATGTGAGTTTTAAAGAGCTGTGTAAACTCTCTTGGTCTCTCTTCTCTCAACTATGACACTGAGCTAATAATGCCTATTTCAAATGGCTGTGAGAATGAAATATACTTTATGGATGGAGTACCTGATGCAGTACCTGCATTTGCCTGCCTTGAGAAGTTTCTTTTGCTGCCCTTTGGCCAAACAAAGAAGTGGAGAAGCAAATCTAGTTTAAGCCTTGGATTAGGGGTAGAGAGTAATATGGAGGTGGGTCAGGAAACACACACCAAAATGATCATCTTTCTTTCAGGGCACATGCCTTACTATGCCCTGTGCATGAAGACAGACCAATCTTAGCGGAATGTTTCTAAGCCACAGACACATGAAACATGCTGCCTGGGTTCACATAGCAATTCCAGGTGAAATACAGATCCACTGAAATGTTGCTTATCACTTCTTGCCATCTGTACTGACCACCAGGCAAACTCTACAGAACTCAGCTTTGAACAAAATACATTGGCTGCTCCTCATGGCAGGCAGATGTATATGCAATGGATTAAAGCTAAACCTAAAGACAAAGATGTCAACAGAGAATGCTTGGTTCTTCTCTCTCTAAAAATGTTGATGATTCTTGATATGAACTCAGGCAATCTGTACTGAAGATAAAAGCTCACAATCATTCTTTAATGATATCACAAAAAGTTAAGCACAGGAAGCAGGGCAGCTCCTATTTTACAGAAAAAATAAGGAAACATATAGGTATTAAAATAATTTTAAAAGATGATGATGAAAGGCAATCTGCATATCTCTTTCAGCTAGTAAAATAAAGTCTTATTTAAAATTGCTTACAACCTGGCAAAAAGGTAGGTCCCATTGTTCTAGGATGTAAATTGCCCAACTACAATTTTTGCTATCAAAGGTACCACATTCTAAAGCTTTCATTCTCATTTTAGAGACAGAGTTGTGTTTCTTTTGTATTGTAATCTTTAGACAAGAAGATTCATGCCCATAAACATATGTGCAATAACAAAGCTTCCCAGGAAATATGAAATGGAGTGCTGGCAAAGGACAGTGTTGTTTCTGCCATGG
>NW_007749570.1:9929-10820 GCF_000696425.1 Galeopterus variegatus | reverse complement strand
CTTTGATTATTTACTTAATATATTTAAGATGTACAACATGATGCTTGGATATGATTTACATAGTGAAATAATTACTACAGTCAAGCAAATTAACACATACATCACCTCACATAGTTAGCTATGTGTATGTGTGTGGTAAGAGCACCTAAAATCTACTCTCTTAGCAAATTTTCAGTACACAATATAATATTATTAACTATAACCTTCATGCTGTACATTAGATATCTAGACTGATTTATGCTACATAACTGCAAGTTTGTACCCTACATCTCCCATTTTCTTCCCATCTTCCCCCCTGGTAACCACCATTCTACCCTCTGTTTCCATGTATTTGTCTTTTTAAAAATATTCCATGTATAAGTGAGATCATGCAGTATTTTTCTTTGTGTATCTAGCTATTTCACTTAGCATAATGTTTTCCAGGTTTATCCATATTATTGCAAATGGCAGTTATCTCCTTTTTCTTAAGGCTGAGTAATATGTCATTGTACATATATATCACAATTTCTTTATTAATGTATCCATCAATGAACACTTAGGTTGTTTCCATATCTTGGTTATTGTGAATAATGCTGCAATGAACATGGGAGTGTGGATATCTCTATGAAGCTCTGATTTCATTTCCTTTGGGTATATACCCAGTAGAGGGATTGGTGGGTCATATGGTATTTCTATTTATAATTTTTTGAGAAACTTCCAAGCTATTTCCCATAATGGCTATGCCAATTTACATTCCCACCAACAGTGGACAAGGGTTCCCTTTTCTCCATACCCTGGCCAACACTTGTTATCTCTTGTCTTTTTGATGATAGCTGTCCTAACAGAAATAAGACTTCCATTATTTTGAATACCATACTTCTAATAATGCAAATTAGCTTACACTTATTAATT
>NW_007749570.1:3986-4720 GCF_000696425.1 Galeopterus variegatus | reverse complement strand
CCTTCCGTCCTGCCTTTTCCTATAAGGAAGATTGCAAATACATGAATCTAGAAGAAAATCCAGGAGACATGTTTCCTGTATATAAAAGATACTTTAATACTACATTCTGAAATGACTTTTTATTAAAAGTACCAGTGGTATAAATCAAATAAATCAATATAACCAATAATTTGGAGAAAGCAGATGAAGTGAAATCATTAATTGTTTAGGAAAATTTAGTGGTGCGTTTTGCATATACTCTATGGTAATATTTTAAAAAGTTACTGGTTCATTGAACTTTACTAAGTAGGAGATGAAACCTCATACTCCTACATAGCCTTCCATTGTTTCCTTGTCATGGAGACACTGAGTTTAGGGCTTTTGGGTTTTTTTTAGTTTTTTTTNTCAAGGGGTCTCCTGACAACTGGGAAAGTTTCTCCTGAATTCATTCTGACCATGCTTTTCACTCAAATACTGTTGAAGGTGTTTAGCAGTTCATTCCATGGATGGTACTATTCACTGATTGGGATTCCTTTGCAAGCAGTCCTACTGAGCACAGGACATCGTAATAATGCCTATTTCAACGTGAAAGAGTCAAAGAAGGATTTTCAGAAAAAGCTTGAAGAAGGAGTGGGATTTTTGAATGAGGGGAGGATCTGAGTTGTAAAGGCCCAAGGGTGTGCTGAGCTGGGGGACTGATGCAGGAAGTGAGAAGAGGGCAACCAGGTTGGACCGTCAGGGAGAGTTTAGTTTTT
>NW_007749570.1:0-3938 GCF_000696425.1 Galeopterus variegatus | reverse complement strand
CTGCTGGGCCCAGGGAAGACATCACTAGCTGAACACCAAACTTTTTCCTGATAAACCTGGAAATGGCTACAACATCCTTGATACATACATGTAGATGATACATCATTAAAATAATTCAGGAGACACTTTTTTCTTCTCAACATCTTTCTTTCCAAGTTAGAGTCTTTTAGAGGATATTTGGGTTTTCATATTTCAGATTTCTAGAGAAGAAAAGGCCCACCACCGGTGACTGGCATTCTTGGAATGCTAGTAGCTAGATTTGTGCTGGTTGTCCTGGTGGGATCTGCAAAGAGAGTCAAACTCTCAGAGCGTTTGATGGGTTAATAAGATTGACCTGGAAATTCTAAATTTAAATGCTGGTTGGACTGAGGGGGTTTCCTTGCTATTGGGAACATTTTATTTATTTTGTTAACAAACATATCACTTACCAAGTGTCACGCTCCCTTCTAAGCACATCCCAAATATCAATTCACTCAATCATCACAATAACCCTATGATGTGGGTACTATTAATACCCTCATCTTATAGATGATGAAACCAAGGCTCAGAGTGGTGAAGCAACTTACCCACAGTCACACATTTGGTTAAGGGTGGAGCTGGGATTTAAATTCACCATTCCACCCTTGGATCAAGTTCTTAACCACTACACTCTTCTCCCTCTTCATGCTGTGGATACTTGATGAGACCTGACCCATCTGGGGGGCATTCTTGAAACGATAAGAGGCTGCTGTCAACCAATACCCACCCATATAATAATAATAATAATAATAATAATAANTGCTTTAAAAAAAAAAAAAAAAAAAAAAAAAAAAGCAGTGGCCAGGGGTGCCACTGGCCCTCAGAACAGAGAAGTCCCCATAGCAATGTGATTTGAGGCTCACATCGTGCCCAGGGCCTCTCAGCAATGCATTTGTGCCCTTTCTGCTGGCAGAGGTGGTAATATGGAGAGGACATTGAGGAGGGCTAGTGATCATCAGTTTGGGGAGGGAAAAGTCTAAGATGACTGCTAAGTCCCAGCTTTGGATAGCTGGCTAAAAGTTGAGCCTTTCATCAAGACAGAAATGCAAGAGGTTTGGTGGGGAACGATGAATAAGCTTGAATTCAAATTACCTCTGGGACACTGAGTCACATTTTTCTAGTAGGCTGCTGGATTATATAAGCATCTTGAGATCAGAAAACCACTCTGGGCTGCAGATACAGTTTGGGATTCATCAGAGCACATGAGCCACCAAAGATGAGAAGCATTTAAAGGTTGGAAGAGAAGAAGGAAGAAATGCAAAGGAAACAAAAAAGAGGGCAGTTAGAGAGGTACAAGAAGAACCAAGAGACTTTTACCACAAAGACAAGGAAGAAGAAGTAAAAGAGGAGAATTCTAGGTAAATTAATGAAATTAAAAGATGTGAAATGTCTCAAGGATGTGGCAAATGAAAAGTTCACTATTAAATCAGGTCAGTGATGGAATCTGTGGCTTCAACAATTGGATTTTGAAAAGGAGAATCATGAGTCCCAATTGAACAAAGTCAAAAAACTTACTTATCACTTGCGAGGTGAAAGACTCTAAACCAGCCACGTCGGAGAAATACAGTAAAAGACAGGCTACAGTCCCTAAGTACCAAGAACATAAATTTGTTATTTTATGTTTAATTTTAATTCAATCTGGCATATAACTTAATTTGAAACATGAGCTGAATTTATTCAGAGGGGTTAAGCTTTCTAAAAAGGGAAGATGGTTTATATACCAAAGTGTGCCATCAAGATCAGAGGATTTTGTTTAAAAAAAAAAATCAATCACGTACGATCGTGTTCATCGAAATTATTCCTCATTATCTGTTTAAGCCCTAAGAAGTATTGCAACTTTATCCTATTTTTGGAGTCTTCTTGCCACTAGAACAACTTCCAGCTTTTCCTTCTTGGTGACTTGATACAGAAGGAGGCTTTACCTCAATGGCCGTTGCCACTTAATAATTCCTGCCTCAGTGCTGTTGAAAGCACGTGTGTGGTTTCTTCCTCTATTCTCTTTTCCTTTGAATCAAGCATGCTAGTGGCATCTACCCGAAAGATGGTCACTTGTCCCTGCTTGTCTGTCTTTTAGTTCCTGGACTCCCTGTGTTTCATCTTAATCTTTCTTGTAATGCAATATGACTTCTGAATTTTACTGCAGTCCTTCCCAGGGTCTCTGGGAGGAAGTGAAAAGTCGGCCAGTGACCATGGCAGTGGAGTCTGTAATTCCCATAGGTTTGTAGGCACTGGCTTAGGTTGCAGAGTTTGCACTATAAATGTTGGAGCAGATTTGTGATCCACCCCACATGCCAAGGATTCCTCATCCATATCCATGAACATCCTTTCACCAGATTTTTGTGAATGACAGAGCTTCTTCCCCAAACTCACACACCTTCAAATATTGCCAGTAGGAACATCCAGTTTTTTGTGGCTTGCATTAATTTAAAGGAATTGAAAGAGGACTCATTCACCTCTTTTCCTTTTCATTTCCCAATTCTGGCTTGTAAAATCTCCCTTGCTCTATTTTCCTTCCTCTTGCCAAGGAAATTTCTTCTCGTTTCCTCCCTAGTGATGAAACATATATAATGAAATTGAAAGGCAATCAGAAATAATTCCTGAGGTACACCCCCTGTTGTCCGTCCTCCCTGCCTCTGTGCCCCTCCACTGGTGTGGACCCTCAATGGCCAGTTGTTTCTGTGTAGTGTGCATGTGTGATTGGGACTCTGCAATTACCCTTTCCACGGCCTCTGCCCTCGAGGAGCATGGCTTCTTGGGTTACTGAAGACCTTGCAACAAACCTGACTTTGTTCTTTTAACCATCTTCTCTCAATGCCATTTCATTAAAGTATATTGTCAGTGAAAGCAGCCCCGACAAATGTCTTTCCACTTGTAACTTGGTCTGAAACTGCTTGTCTAATTTTTCTCGTCGAATGGGCTAAATTTTTCAAAATAATTTCGTAGAGAACAAACACCAGTTCATATTGTCACCTATATTTTTAAGAATTTGTGTTAAGACCACCTACATCTCAAATTACTGTTCTGTTCCAATAAAGAGACAAGCATAATTTCCTTTCTTCTCCTTTGGTCTTAAGTATAAATTATGATAGAATATTAAGCCCCAGGCACTAAGAGAAACAATGGGTGACTAAAAAGTATAGGGACAATAGGAACTCCGAATGTTGGGTCTCTTGTGGGAAACTTTTGGAACTAAAGCTTTTTTGAGAAATTCTTACTAAAAAGTGGTAAGAAGTTCTGCATCTAGATGGAAAACTGTTATTAAAAGGTTTATTAATGGGAAAATAATTATATTACTTAGGATTTCAAATAGACTAGACAATATCACTGAAGACAAGTCGCAGCTCTGTCTCCCCTCACGCAGTCCCTTCCCCAGCCTCTGGTTTAGTCTCGAGAGTCAATAACAACGCAGAAGCAGAACAGAGAAGTGGAACTGAAGTTTCCAATTTGGGACACAATCCTGCTTCCAATTATTGGTAGGCAATGGATGCTTCTGCTGAATTCCTGCTCTTTACATCTGGTGTCCTGTCACATTCCAGTCTCCCCGTAAGGGAAACACTTCTTCAAATGGAAGAAAAAAATTAAAAAAATAAAAATATATTTACAAAAATTTTTTTAAAGATAAAAGAAAAGGAAGAGTTTAATGAACCAGCTCCTTGTCCTGGATACAAACTACTATATCCATTAATTTATTTGTTTACCTTTATTTACTGAGGTTTCCAGGGAGTTATACAGTGAAGTGGCCAAAAGTGTAGGCTTGGGTTCAAACCTCGGCTCCACCACTTTGTCAGCCTATGGCCTTAGGCAGTAAAGCTAAGCCATGTTCCTTAGCCTCTCTGTGCCTCAGCTGCCCCATCTATAAAATGAGGTGGAAGATTAATTGAGATAGTTCATGTCAAGTGGTTAAGACAAATGCTGGGCAC
>NW_007749569.1:10427-10821 GCF_000696425.1 Galeopterus variegatus | reverse complement strand
GCACAAGGAATTCTCTTACATAATTTAAGTGCAGTAATAAATTCAGGAAATTTATCATTGAAATTTTTCTATTACCTAATCTATAGTCCATACTTAAATTTTACCAATTATCTCTGTAGTATGCTCTGTATAGCTCTTTTCCTCCAGCCCATCAGCATACATTGTAAATAATTATCAAGTCTCTTTATTCTCCTTTAATCTGCAACAGTTTTCTCAACCTTTCTTTGATCTTGGCATTTTTGAACAGTACAAGCCAGGTACTTTATAGAATGTCCCCAATTTACGAAACTGAGGTATTTTTAACTGGGGGGTACGTGGGAAGTAGAGAGAGGTGTAGCAGTGAGCAGGGGCTCCACGATTGTCTTGACAGTCAGTTCATTAACTGTGAAGTGGT
>NW_007749569.1:8934-9780 GCF_000696425.1 Galeopterus variegatus | reverse complement strand
GCACTTTCATAATCTACATAACTTGACTGCAGATGGCAGAAAACGCAAACAAAATAGTTGGGTTTTTTTTTTTTTCCTATTTTTCACATTGCAAGAAGTCTAGGGCTTGGGTGGTGGTTCCGATGACGGCAACGTTGGTCCAGGATATGTTTATCTTCCTGCCTCACCATCCTCCATGCCACAAGATAGGTTTGGCTTCTTTGGCATAATAACATCCGTGTCTTAGGAGAGAAGAAAAGAAGACAGAAAGGATGGAGGTGAAATACATTCTTCTCTCAAAGGTCTCCTATTTTATTTAAGAAGACAAATTCTCCCCAGGAACAGCCACCCATCTCACTGGTGAAAATTTTGTCAAATGGCTACCTCTATTTGGAAAGAGACTTGGAAATCAAGTGTTTTTAGTTAGATACATTACTCACCTCAAATATAATCAGGGTAATGTTTTGACGAAGGGGAAATGGACATTGGGTGGACAACTAGCCATGTCTGCTACATGATCTCATTGAATGNAAGTTATACATTTATATGTGTGCTGTATGTATAAGCATATAAGTATATATCATACATACAATGTGTAGCATAATACCTCATTATGGTAAGCACTAAAGAAATCAACTGTAGTAATAATTATTAATGATATTATTTGTTCCCTGCTATTAGACTCTCTCACCTGTTTTCATGTTAATTTATTAATTAGAGTTTTTCTAAAGTATTTCCTATTTACCAGACCTCACATATAACAGCTACCAATTTTTGGCATCCACTTTGGGCACTTTCATAATCTACATAACTTGACTGCAGATGGCAGAAAACGCAAACAAAATGTTTTTTTTTTTTTTTTTTTTT
>NW_007749569.1:7779-8417 GCF_000696425.1 Galeopterus variegatus | reverse complement strand
CTCACCCGACCACCAACTAGCTGGGTAACCTCGGGAAAATTGTTGAACCATTCTAAGCTTCATTCTTCTCACCTGAGAAGGAGGGATAACAGTAGTTTCTACCCCATAGGATTACATGTATATAACAAATCATATATCTGTTGTATGTTACATATATAAACAAGTTATACATTTATATGTGTGCTGTATGTATATAAGTATGTATCATACAGACAACGTGTAGCATAATAGCTCATTATGGTAAGCACTAAAGAAATTAACTGTAGTAATAATTATTAATGATATTATTTGTTCCCTGCTATTAGACTCTCTCACCTGTTTTCATGTTAATTTATTAATTAGAGCTTTTCTAAAGTATTTCCTATTTACCAGACCTCACATATAACAGCTACCAATTTTTGGCATCCACTTTGGGCACTTTCATAATCTACATAACTTGACTGCAGATGGCAGAAAACGCAAACAAAATAGTTGTTTTTTTTTGTTTGTTTTTTTTTTTTCCCTTTTTTTCACATTGCAAGAAGTCTAGGGCTTGGGTGGTGGTTCCGATGACGGCAACGTTGGTCCAGGATATGTTTATCTTCCTGCCTCACCATCCTCCATGCCACAAGATAGGTTTGGCTTCTTTGGCATAATAA
>NW_007749569.1:5655-6431 GCF_000696425.1 Galeopterus variegatus | reverse complement strand
CAAAATAAAATGTATTATTACTTTTTTTGTATTAGATTAATAAAAAGCTAATGATTAATGATACAAATTCATGTTAAAGCAGTAACTTCTGGGCCGGCCCGGTGGCGCACTGCTATAGTGCGTCGCTTGGGAAGCACGGTGGCGCTCCTGCCGAGGGTTCGGATCCCACATACAGACCGGCAGCTCACTGGCTGAGCGAGGGGCGGGAGCAACACCGAGGGTTGCGATCCCGTGCCCGGTCCCAGTCCGGTACGTGCGCGACACTGAGGGTTGCGATCCGGTGCCGGTCACGAAAAAAGACAAAAAGGAAAAAAAGAAAAAAAAGCAGTAACTTCTTCATTTTGTCCTCTAATCATCTGTTATTTATTACTCTTATGTGTTTAACTAGATTTTAAACTCCTTAAAGGATACTTTAGGTTCCACATAGCTGCACTGAGCAATGCTTATTGATTGGCTGAAAGATGTATTTATTTATTTAAGATTCAGGGTTAACTCCTAATTGCCAGTAAATTCTCTTTACAGCTAAAATGAATCCTCTGAATGAAGGCCTTGAATTGCCTTTACAGTGATACCCTTACCTTACTGGTATCACTATAAAGTTAGGTGACATATTTAAGCAAACATAATGGAATATAATATATGCTGTTGTTCTTCAAAGCTGAAACTCCAGAAGACTACACTTTTGCTGAACAATGTAATTACTCAAAGCAGTGAATAAACTCTTTTGTAATCGCCTTTAAAGCCAGTTAAAGACACAAGAGAATCCATTCACGTTA
>NW_007749569.1:3629-3861 GCF_000696425.1 Galeopterus variegatus | reverse complement strand
GAAATTTGACATATAATCTATCTTGTAAATTCATTTACCCTACTCTTAGGAATTTTGAAAATTTCATTTTAATTTTTCCTGTTGTCATAACTCCCCTGCCATTTCATTGTGTAACATAATATACAATGTTGAACAAATAGAATACTATGAAATAATAATGGCACAATCAAGTACTTAAATCATGGGATTTAGAGTTAGGTTGGAGTTGGTTGGAGTCCAGGCTCTGCCATTT
>NW_007749569.1:2689-2977 GCF_000696425.1 Galeopterus variegatus | reverse complement strand
GATATTATATGTCCATCATCTTCACAAGAGCTTAAAAAGTGGAGGAGGAAGAGGCAAAGATTGTTACACCCATTTAATGGGTGAAGACACTGAGATCGAGGAGTAAATGGCTTGTTTCTATTGGAGACAGTGGCAGGACTAGGGAGCACCTAGTTATTCAAAGTGTAATTGCCATTTTGCTTTTTAATTGTTATCGTGATCTTGTGGTGGTTTCATTCTATGTGTATAATTATTCAGTTATGCTACCAGAATTGATGCAGTAGTTGAGCAATAATCAATTTGAAGTAA
>NW_007749569.1:0-535 GCF_000696425.1 Galeopterus variegatus | reverse complement strand
AGGGATTTACGGAACATATTGAATTATCAGAATTTCCACAATGAGATGAATTGTCATTTGAGTTGCAAAATGCTTTGAATTCTGCATATTAAGAAACACTGTGATACAAATACAGGGGAAGAAGTAAAGACGGTAAAAGAGGCTGAGGAAGATAATCTTGTAACCTGCTTTTCATGCCCAGGAAAGATGGAAAAGGCTCAACTTCCCTCATGGGGCCTTAAGCATAGNGTTTTATGAGAACTTTCTCCCTCTACTCCTCTTTGGGCAATTCTATTTTGCCACTATCCTTGGCCCATTTATTTCTAGACTAAGTCAAATTCCTATTTTGTCCTTTTAACATTGGTCATAATTTCCTCAACTAGGTATGGAGTGGCGGTGGCAGGAATAAAAGATTGAGGAGAAGCACAGCATAGTGCTGAAAAGCCTCACCCGACCACCAATTAGCTGGGTCACCTTGGCAAAATTGTTGAACCATTCTAAGCTTCATTCTTCTCACCTGAGAAGGAGGGCTAACAGTAGTTTCTACCCCATAGGA
>NW_007749568.1:10534-11058 GCF_000696425.1 Galeopterus variegatus | reverse complement strand
CTTGTTAGACTGATCAGAGTGTCACCAAGTTCCCAGAAGTTTACTAGTGTCCACACTTACTCAATGATGTACCCTGCCAAGGAAGGTCGGGGGACAACTAGGCCTTCCAAGAGGCAGCACTGAGGAAATGTCCTTGATGCCAGAAAGAAACACGAGGTGCTGACAAGACACAGCCTTTTTGAAACAAGACAGCTCCATGTAATTGCCAGGATGAGAAGAGGAACCCATCTCAGCANTGGGTCTTTGTTCCATTCCTTCTTTTACAGCTTACACAACAGCAGAAACCTGTGTCTGGACGTAATGGTGGAACAGGCTTTCCTCACACTACAAGAAGTCCCCGACAACTTCATTTCCCAGCAGGATGGGCCCTAGCTCGCTCCCATCCAGTGACTCAGAGGTTCCTGACTGAGCACTGTCCCCCACACAGGACAGGGCATTCTGTCTAAAACATCCACCTGCCTCAGGAAAACACCCAGCTGCACAGATCCTACAGCACTTGACTCCTTGAGGGATATGTGAAAAAA
>NW_007749568.1:7260-8612 GCF_000696425.1 Galeopterus variegatus | reverse complement strand
TTTGCTCAAAAGAACATTCATGTTACTAAGGATAGCAGAGCCATTCTTTACATGGGTTCAAAAGTGTTCCAAGTGGCTCATGTACTGTTTGCCACCTAGCCCCACCCACCCCAAAGCAGGCAGATGCTGGAGGGCACCAAAGGGACCTGAGGTCCTCTATATCCCAACAAAGGCCACCTTGATAGGCACGGGCCTGGCCAAACTCTGAAGTCGCCCATTTCATCCCTTTGGACAATTCTGATTGTTCCACTCACACTGCAGGCATTCTGTCCCCTGTACAAACAACCTACTTTTCCTAACTCTACCTGCATTTTAATGTCTCTCCAAGTAAATTTAAGACAACAAGTGGGACCCCAAGTCTCCTCTTCTACAGTCTGAGGGGACATGCACAAAAGTCCTAAGCACAGTGCCCAGTGCGTAAAATACAGGCACAAAACCCTACTGCCATCAGCATCATTGTTACTAACCCCAAAGCAGGATGCATTGCTCAGTTGAATGATCTGTAGAGGTTCACATTACTTCTACCAATTATTTTTCTCACCCTTTCTTTCAACCAATCTTTACTGGACCTAGCTTTTGGGCCCTTTCCAGCTGGGCTCCTCTTGACAAGGCTGTCGCAGACCCCACTGGGAGTGCATCCACATGTGACGTGACCACAGTGAGGGTGTCAAGTTCTCNGATCTACATTACAGACCAACAAAAATGACAGCTTGTGTTGCAGGTTGACTTCTTGAGATAATCCTGAATCACTAAAAAAATAACCCCAAGATTGCTGCCTTCATATACTTTTTTGGTTATCTTGCCAGGGTAACTGTTTAAAAATTGTGATCATATGCCTGTGGGCATCAAAGTACTAAAAACAAAAAATAAGAAACTTGAAATGACATTTTTGACAGATGATATCCATAAACTCCAATTGCAATGCAGTATCTGTTCCCAGCACTTGACCTTTGAAGAACATTACGACTTTGGACCTAAAATGCACATCAATGCTTCTTTAATAAGCTTTATATATTGGCATGCCATGTTAAAGTAAGACTGAAAATCCGAGACAGACCTGGGTCTGGGAACAGGCAGTCATTTCTCTTTAGCAACCTCAAGGGTTGACTAAATGTAGAAAGTTCTCCAGGGCCAGACAGAAGGAACAACTTTGTCTGATCTCAGATCCAGCAGGACTTGCCCATTTCCTGTGGTGGGAAGGTCTGCAGAATTCCTAACTTGGTTGCTGTAGGTTCACGAGGGAGCCAGCCGCATTACTGGGAAGGAAGAATCAAGAGTGGTGGTCATTCCATGGAGAGGACCCAGAGAAGGAGGGAATGGGGTGGTGAGACACACCCACGGGTCCTGCAGAA
>NW_007749568.1:5083-5663 GCF_000696425.1 Galeopterus variegatus | reverse complement strand
TGGCCTTGGTGTTATCAGCACCACACTCACCCAAGTGAGCCAGGGGCCAGCCCATTGAACTGTGTACTTTAAAAGAATTAATTGCATGTTATGTGAGTATGTCAATAAAGCTGTTAAAACTGAATAAAGGATGTATTCAGGATCACTTATTGAGGAGTTGTTTAACACTCATTTCTAATGGCTGTAGTTATATCTTATTTCTAAACAAATGTAAGAAAGCAGCAGGATTGCTTTGCTCAATGTTCATACACATCCCACCACAGAGCTTCTGGCAGTACGCTACCAGAACTTCACGCCTTAGACCAAAATAGAAATGAAGATCATTTTTTTAATAAAAAAATCACTTTGTGCTGCAACATCTAGTTCAAATTGCCTAGAACCAAGCAAACGAGGATTGGACTCAGGAATCAAGGGTCCTGAAGTGTTGCTACAGCAACCCAAGCCTCAGCTAGGGACTGGTGAGTATCATGGGCCTGTCATAGGACAAGGTGGCCTCATGCCCAGCGTGGTGGAGCTCTACACCCCTCCTGGGGCCGGGCTAGACCACAGCCCTTCCTCAATGGTCCCACACAGCACAGGA
>NW_007749568.1:2596-3260 GCF_000696425.1 Galeopterus variegatus | reverse complement strand
TTGTGTTGCTGTGTACAGCACTCCTGCAACAGTCCAATGTTCCACATTTAATGACATCATCATAACACTGTTTTCTGTTGTAATTTTGCCATATTGGCACTGCTGTGAAGTCACTCCCCTGTAGAAGGGAAAAAAATCATTCCTTCCCTAGAAGAATCAAAAATGTCAACAGCTTATGACTTTTTATGGAGACCTCACTGGGTACCTGCATCAAGCTGTAGCAACTCAGTCTTGGTTTACAAGGTATTGAAGTCAAGAAGGGAAAGAGGATATAGGACAGTTAAGGAAAGGACACACCAGGGGCCCACCCAGAAGGACAAACGGCTGTCCAGCTTCAGTGGATGAAGCCCAGCAATGGAGTCATCAAGAGAAGACCCACTGGGTGCCTGGCACAGCATGAGCAGAACAGGGATGATCTGACCTGCGCCCAAGGTCCCATTACCACACCCTCTTAAGAGAAAGCAAATTTTTGTCAAGTTCTTACTCAGTAGTTCCAATGAAACACCATTTGTATTATTTGCTGCTTGACTTATAAACACTGGCTTCCAGTCTGTGCATAATCTAAGACCACGACACCACATCATCCGTTACTTCTCCCTTATGGGCACTGGACATTTGGAATTTCTTCAAAGACACCTACCCACCTTTTGCTGCTCTCCAAAGC
>NW_007749568.1:0-610 GCF_000696425.1 Galeopterus variegatus | reverse complement strand
AAAGCAGATTGCATTAGCCGTAGGACTATTTCCCACTTTCATGGACAGTTTTCTTGGGCCTGCTGAGGCTTCTGACAAAATAATAGTCAAACTTCAATCTGATAGTTTTGGTATTAAGATTAAATTAAATGTTAATGGTTTCCTCCAAAAACACATAAACTAAATCACCCCTCAATGCATTGAAGACAATGAGGTAGGCAAAAAATATAAACATGTGGATTGAGGGGTTTTTTCCTTCTTCGAGTGCAGACTGTGCTAAAACTGTTGTTGCACTTCAAGGTTTAAACAAAAATTAAACCTTTAACTGAGGCAGTNGTATCCCTTGGGCAAGCTCCTGTTGTCTGAGACAACAGGGCATGGGAGCCCACTCTGGCCCGGGTGGCTCAGAGCAGGAGGTGTGCATAAAATATGGATCCTCACAGGAAGAAAACACTCTGAAGGGTCAGAACATATTTGAAACTCATGCCACATAAAATAGGTGTCATTTTTTACTTTTATTTACGAAAAGAAAAGGGGGTGGGGGGTGGATGACAACAGTGATTTTCACAAAGTAGACAAGTTATCACTGTAAAAAAAGGGGGGTGTACTTGCCACTAGTCTGCTTTGCAGC
>NW_007749567.1:10367-10823 GCF_000696425.1 Galeopterus variegatus | reverse complement strand
ATTGATTGTCACCTTCTACTTCTATCTCCACCAGCACAGCCTGGTCCAAGCCACCCTGACTATCACGTGGAACACTGAAATCTCTTCTCTCCCTTAAACCTCGACTCTAATCTGATCTCTACACAGCAGCCAAAGAAAACACTTTAAAATGAGATTATTCCTGTCTCTCTTCAACCTAAATCAGGAGCAACAGAGAGACAAGGAGATTGTCCANGTTTGACCCACCCACTATCCTATCTTGGGTAATACCAGGAAAGGCTTAGCTGCTGCCTAGCATAGGATAATCTCTGAACAAAGAATAGATTTATTTCTCCTCCCACTACCACCCCTCCGCCTTTTTCTGCCTAATTCTTAGTTACCCTTAACTCAGCCCAAAGCACACTTCCCAAGAAATGCCTTCCTAATTACACAAGTCTGATATTTGTCCTTGCAGTACTTTACATTTCTTTCTATTTT
>NW_007749567.1:0-8340 GCF_000696425.1 Galeopterus variegatus | reverse complement strand
CACATCTATGTGGTCGGTATTTGGTGTGTATCCGCATATGTCGTCCAAGCTCATCAGAACGGAAGAAAGACCACATACAGCCTTCCCAGTGGCATCTATAGGGCCTCTCACCTGTGTGTTTGCGTTGGTGATTCACAAGGTGGGAGCACTTGGTATAAGCTCTTCCACAGTTCTCATAATGGCAACAATAGGGCCTTGAATCTGGGGATCCCCTCCTGCGTGCCTTTCCCTGGGCTCTGGGGTTTTGCTTTGCTCTCTGTGTAGCAGGTATGGGCTGCTCAGGTAAGAAGGGGTCTTCGTGGGAGTCTGGCTGGCTCACATGAGAGTCCTGGGATTCTAGATCCAGCAATGATTGGGACCCAGATGGTGGCATCTGGTTGTGGGGATCTCTAGGGGGCAACATTTGAGCCAGATAGGTGAGCAGAGACTGGGGCTCAGTGGAAGGCATGGTTGGGGCCAATAACATTTTAGAGGTTCTGCCTTCTCGGTGGTCTGTTTATGCTCAGCCTCAGCCTCCTGCTGGGCCGCAGAAGGATCTGCCTCCTCGGTGGTCTCTGCATGCTCAGCCTCAGCCTCTTGCTGGGATACAGAAGGTTCTGCCTCCTCGGTGGTCTGTTCATGCTCAGCCTCAGCCTCCTGCTGGCCCACAGAAGGATCTGACTCCTCGGTGGTCTCTTCATGCGCTGCTGCAGCCTCCTGCTGCACTGCAGAAGGTTCTGCCTGCTCAGTGTTCTGTTCATGCTCAGCTTCAGCTTCCTGTCGGGCTACAGAAGGTTCTGCCTCCTCGATGGTCTGTTCATGATAAGCCTCAGCCTCCTGTTGGGCTACAGAATGTTCTTCTGCCTCAGTCGTCGGTTCATGCTAAGCCGAAGCCTCCTGCTGTGCCGAAGGTTTTGCCTCCTCGGTGGTCTATTCATGCTCAGCCTCAGATTCCTCTCGGGCTACAGAAGGTTCTGCCTCCTCGGTGGTCTCTGCATGCACAGCCTCAGCCTCCTGCTGGGCTTCGCAAGGTTATGCCTCCTCTGTGGTCTCTGCATGCTCAGTCTCAGCCTCCTGTTTGGCTACAGAATGTTCTGCCTCCTCGGTGGTCTGTTCATCCTCAGCCTCAGCTTCTTGTCGGGCTGCAGGAGGTTCTGCCTCCTCGGTGGTCTCTACATGTTCAGTCTCAGCCTCCTGTTGTGCTGCAAAAGGTTATGCCTCCTCAGTGGTCGGTTCATGCCCAGCCGCAGCCTCCTGCTCGGCCGAAGAAGGATCTGTCTCCTCGGTGGTCTGTTCATGCTCAGTCTTAGATTCCTGTCGGGCTACAGAAGGTTCTGCCTCCTCGTTGGTGTCTGCATGCTCAGCCTCAGCCTCCTGTTGGTTTGCAGAAGGTTCTGCCTCCTCGGTGGTCTCTGAATGCTCAGCCTCAGCCTCCTGCTGGGCCGCAGAAGGCTCTGCCTCCTCGGTGGTCTCGGCATGCTCAGCCTCCGGCTCTTGCTGAGCTGCAGAAGGTTCTGCCTCCTCGGTGGTCTCTGCATACTCAGCCTCAGCCTCCTGTTTAGCTACCGAAGTTTCTTCCTCCTCGGTGGTCTGTTCATGCTCAGCCTCAGATTCCTTTCGTGCTTCAGAAGGTTCTGCCTCCTCGGTGGTCTGTTCATGCTCAGCCTTTGCCTCCTGTTGGTCTGCAGAAGTCTCTGCCTCCTCGGTGGACTATTCCTCCTCAGCCACAGCCTCCTGCTGCACTGCAGATAGTTCTGCCTCCTTGGCGGTCTATTCATGCTCAGCCTCAGCCTCCTGTTGGGCTGCAGAAGGTTCTGCCTCCTCGATGGTCTGTTCATGCTCAGCTGCAGCCTCCTCCTGGGCCACTGAAGGATCTGCCTCCTCTGCGGTCTCTACATACTCAGCCTCAGCCTCCTGTCCGGCTACAGAAGGTACAGCCTCATCGGTAGTCTGTTCATGCTCAGCTTCAGCTTCCCATCGGGCTGCAGAAGGTTGTGCCTCCTCAGTGATCTGTTCATGCTCAACTTCAGCCTCCTGTAGGGCTACAGAATGTTTGCATCCTCAGTGGTCGGTTCATGCTCAGCCGCAGCCTCCTGCTGGGCCGATGAAAGTTCTGCCTCCTCGGTGGTCTGTTCATGCTCAGCCTCAGATTCCTGTAGGGCTGCAGAAGATTCTGCCTCCTCGGTGGTCTCTGCATGCTCAGCCTCAGCCTCCTGCTGGCCTGCACAAAGATATGCCCACTCGGTGGGCTCTGCATGCTCAGCCTCAGCCTCCTGCTGGGCTAGAGAAAGTTCTCCCTCCTTGGTGGTCTCTGCATGCTCAGCCTCAGCCTCCTGTTGGGCTAGAGAAGGTTCTGCCTCCTCGGTGGTCTGATCGTGCTCAGCCTCAGCCTCCTGTGGGGCTCCAGAAGGTTCTGCCTTCTCGGTGGTCTGTTTATGCTCAGCCTCAGCCTCCTGCTGGGCCGCAGAAGGTTCTGCCTCCTCAGTGGTCTCTGCATGCTCAGCCTCAGCCTCCTGCTGGGCTACAGAAGGTTCTGCCTCCTCGGTGGTCTGTTCATGCTCAGCCTCAGCGTCCTGCTGGCCCACAGAAGGATCTGACTCCTCGGTGGTCTCTTCATGTGCCGCCGCAGCCTCCTGCTGCACTGCAGAAGGTTCTGCCTGCTCAGTGTTCTGTTCATGCTCAGCTTCAGCTTCCTCTCGGGCTACAGAAGGTTCTGCCTCCTCGATGGTCTGTTCATGATAAGCCTCAGCCTCCTGTTGGGCTACAGAATGTTCTGCTGCCTCAGTCGTCGGTTCATGCTAAGCCGAAGCCTCCTGCTGTGCCGAAGGTTCTGCCTCCTCGGTGGTCTATTCATGCTCAGCCTCAGCTTCCTCTCGGGCTACAGAAGGTTCTGCCTCCTCGGTGGTCTCTGCATGCACAGCCTCAGCCTCCTGCTGGGCTTCAAAAGGTTATGCCTCCTCTGTGGTCTCTGCATGCTCAGTCTCAGCCTCCTGTTTGGCTACAGAATGTTCTGCCTCCTCGGTGGTCTGTTCATCCTCAGCCTCAGCTTCTTGTCGGGCTGCAGGAGGTTCTGCCTCCTCGGTGGTCTCTACATGCTCAGTCTCAGCCTCCTGTTGTGCTGCAAAAGGTTATGCCTCCTCAGTGGTCGGTTCATGTCCAGCTGCATCCTCCTGCTCGGCCGAAGAAGGATCTGCCTCCTCGGTGGTGTCTGCATGCTCAGCCTCAGCCTCCTGCTGGTCCGGAGAAGGATCTGCCTCCTCGGTGGTCTCTGCATGCTCAGCCTCAGCCTCCTGCTGGGCTACAGAAGGTTCTGCGTCCTCGGTGGTCTGTTCATGCGCCGCCGCAGCCTCCTGCTGCACTGCAAAAGGTTCTGCCTCCTCGGTGGTCTGTTCATGCTTAGCCGCAGTCTCCTGTTGGACTGCAGAAGTTTCTGCCTCATCGGTGGTATGTTCATGCTCAGCCTCAGCTTCCAGTCGGGCTGCAGAAGATCTGCCTCCTCGGTGATCTCTGCATGCTCAGCCTCCTTCTCTTTCTGGGCTGCAGAAGGTTCTGTCTCCTCGGAGGTCTCTGCATACTCAGACTCAGCCTCCTGTTGGGCTGCTGAAGGATCTGCCTCATCGGTGGTCTGATATTGCTCAGCCTCAGGCTCCTGCTGCACTTCAGACGGTTCTACCTCCTCGATGATCTGTTCATACTCAGCTTTAGCCTCCTGTTGAGCCGCGGAAGCTTCTGCCTCATCGGTGGTCTCTGCATGCTCAGCCTCAGCCTCCTGCTGGGCTAGAGAAGGTTCTCTCTCCTTGGTGGTCTCTGCATGCTCAGCCTCAGCCTCCTGTTGGGCTGCAGCAGGTTCTGCCTCCTCGGTGGTCTGATCGTGCTCAGCCTCAGCCTCCTGTGGGGCTCCAGAAGGTTCTGCCTTCTCGGTGGTCTGTTTATGCTCAGCCTCAGCCTCCTGCTGGGTCGCAGAAGGATCTGCCTCCTCGGTGGTCTCTGCATGCTCAGCCTCAGCCTCCTGCTGGGCTACAGAAGGTTCTGCCTCCTCGGTGGTCACTGCATGCTCAGCCTCACCCGCCGGCTGCACTGCATATGGTTCTGCCTCCTCGGTGGTCTCTGCATGCTCAGCCTCAGTCTCTTGCTGTAATGCAGAAGGTTCTGCCTCCTCGGTGGCCTGTTCGTGCTCAGCCTCAGCTTCCCGTCAGGATGCAGAACATTGAGCCTCCTCGGTGGTCTATTCATGCTCAGCCTCAGCGTCCTGTTGGGGTACGGAATGTTCTGCCTCCTCAGTGGTCGTTTCATGCTCAGCCAAGCCTCCTGCTGGGCCGAAGAAGGGTCTGCCTCCTCGCGGGTCTCTGCATGCTCAGCCTCAGCCTCCTGTCGGACTGCAGAATGTTCTGCCTCCTCAGTGGTCTGTTCATGCTCAGTCTCAGCTTGCTGTCATGCCGAAGAAGGTTCTGCCTCCTCAGTGGTCTATTCATGCTCAGGCTCAAATTCCTCTTGGGCTGCACAAGGTTATGCCTCCTCGGTGGTCTCTGCATGCTCAGCCCCAGCTTCCTGTTGGGCTGCAGAAGATTCTGCCTCCTCGGTGGTCTCTACATGCTCAGCCTCAGCCTCCTGCTGGCCTGCACAAAGATATGGCCACTCGATGGTCTCTGCATGCTCAGCCTCAGCCTCCTGTTGGGCTGCAGAATGATCTGCCTCCTCGGTGGTCTGTTCATGCTCAGTCTTAGCTTCCTGTCGGGCTACAGAAGGTTCTGCCTCCTCGTTGGTGCCTGCATGCTCAGCCTCAGCCTCCTGTTGGTTTGCAGATTGTTCTGCCTCCTCGGTCGTCTGTTCATGCTCAGCCTCAGCCTCCTGTTGGTTTGCAGAAGGTTCTGCCTCCTCGGTAGTCTGTTCATGCTCAGACTCAGCCTCCTGTTGGTCTGCAGAATGTTTTGCCTCTTTGGTGGTCTCTGCATGCTCAGACGCAGCCTCCTGCTGGGCTGCAGAATGTAATGGCTCCTCGGTGGTCTCTGCATGCTCCGCCGCAGACTCCTGTTGGAATGCAGAGGGTTCTGCCTCCTCCTTGGTCTGTGCATGCTCAGCCTCAGCCTCCTGCTGCACTGCAGAAGGTTTTGCCTCCTCAGTGGTCTGTTCATGCTCAGCCTCAGCGTCCTGTCGGTCTGCAGAAGGTTCTGCCTCTTCGGTGGTCTGTACATGCTCAGCCTCACCTTCCTGTCGGGCTGCAGAACGTTCTGCATCCTCGGTGGTCTGTTCATGCTCATTACACACTCCTGTTGGACTGCAGAAGATTCTGCCTCCTCGGTGGTCCTTTCCTGCTCAGCCGCACCCTCCTGTCGGGCTTCAGAAGGTTCTGCCTCCGCCCTGGACTGTTCATGCTCAGCCTCAGCTTCCTGTCGGGCTGCAGAAGATTCTGCCTCCTTGGTTGTCTGTTCATGCTCAGCCTCAGCCTCCTGTTGTTCTGCAGAAGGTTCTGCGAACTCCTTGGTATGTTCATGCTCAGCCTCAGCCTCCTGCTTGTCTGCAGAAGGTTCTGCCTCCTTGGTGGTCTCTACATGCTAAGCCTCAGCCTCCTGTTGGGCTACAGAAGCTTATGAATCCTCGGTGGTCTGTTCATGCTCAGCCTCAGCTTCCTGTCGGGATGCAGAAGGTTCTGCCCCCTCGGCGGTGTATTCATACTCACCCTCAGCCCCCTGTTGGGCTGCAGAAGGCTCTGCCTCCTTGGTGGTCTCTACATGCTAAGCCTCAGCCTCCTGTTGGGCTACAGAAGTTTATGAATCCTCGGTGGTCTGTTCATGCTCAGCCTCAGCCTCCTGTCAGGCTGCAGATGGTTCTGCCCCCTCGGTGGTCTGTTCATGCTCAGCCTCAGCCTCCTGTCGGTCTGCAGAATGTTCTGCCTCCTCGGTGGTCTGTTCTTGCTCAGCCGCAGACTCCTGATGGGCCGCTGAAGGTTCTGCAACCTAGGTGGTCTCTGCATGCTCAGCCTCAGCCTCCTGTCGGTCTGCAGAATGTTCTGCCTCCTCGGTGGTCTGTTCTTGCTCAGCCGCAGACTCCTGCTGGGCCGCTGAAGGATCTGCATCCTAGGTGGTCTCTGCATGCTCAGCCTCAGGCTCCTGTCGGGCTACAGAAGGTTCTGCCTCGTCTGTGGTCTGTTCATGCTCAGCCTCATCTTCCTGTCGGTATGCAGAAGATTCTGCCTCCTCGGTTGTCTCTTCATGCTCAGCTGCAGCCTCCTGTTGGTTTGCAGAAAGTTCGGCCTCCTCGGTAGTCTGTTCATGCCCAGACTCAGCCTCCTGTGGGTCTGCAGAAAGTTCTGCCTCCTCCGTGGTCTGTTCATGCTCAGCCTCAGCCTCCTGCTGCACTGCACAAGGTTCTGCCTCCTCGGTGGTCTGTTCATGCTCAGCCTCAGCTTCCTGTAGGGCTGCAGAAGGTTCTGTTTCCACGGTGGTCTGTTCATGCTCAACCGCACACTCCTATTGGGCTGCAGAAGATTCTGCCTCCTCTGTGGTCTGTTCAACTCAGGCTCAGCTTCCCGTCGGGCTGCAGAAGTTTCTGCCTCCTCGGTGGTCTCTGAATTCTCCGCCTCAGCCTCCTGCTTGGCCACAGAAGGTTCTGCCTGTTGGGGGTCTTTTCATGTTCAGCGTCAGCTTCCTATCGGGCTGCAGAAGGTTCTGCCTCCTCGGTGGTCTCTGAATTCTCCGCCTCAGCCTCCTGCTTGGCCACAGAAGGTTCTGCCTGTTGGGGGTCTTTTCATGTTCAGCGTCAGCTTCCTATCGGGCTGCAGAAGGTTCTGCCTCCTCGGTGGTCTCTGAATTCTCCGCCTCAGCCTCCTGCTTGGCCACAGAAGGTTCTGCCTGTTGGGGGTCTTTTCATGTTCAGCGTCAGCTTCCTATCGGGCTGCAGAAGGTTCTGCCTCCTCGGTGGTCTCTGAATGCTCAGCCTCAGCTTCCTGTTGGGCTGCAGATCATTCTGCCTCCTCGGTGGTCTGTTCATGCTCAGCCTCAGCTTCCTGTAGGGCTGCAGAAGGTTCTGTTCCTCAGTGGTCTATTCATGCTCAGGCTCAAATTCCTCTGGGGCTGCACAAGGTTATGCCTCATCGGTGGTCTCTGCATGCTCAGCCCCAGCTTCCTGTTGGGCTGCAGATGGTTCTGCCTCCTCGGTGGTCTGTGCATGCTGAACCGCAGCCTCGTGTCTGGCTGCAGAAGGTTCTGCCTCCTTGTGGTCTATTCCTCCTCAGCCGCAGCTTCCTGATGCACTGCAGAAAGTTCTGCCTTCTCGGCGGTCTATTCATGGTCAGCCTGAGCCTCCTGTTGGGCTGCAGAAGGTTCTGCCTCCATGGTGGTCTGTTCATGCTCAACCGCAGCCTCGTGTCTTGCTGCAGAAGGTTCTGCCTCCTCGGTGGTCTGTTCATGCTCAGCCTGAGCCTCCTGTTGGGCCGCTGAAGGATCTGCCTCCTCTGGGGTCTCTGCATGCTCATCCTCAGCCTCGTGTCGGGCTGCAGAAGGTTCTGCCTCCTCGGTGGTCTGTTCATGCTCAGCCTCAGCTTCCTGTCGGGCAGCAGAAGGTTCTGCCTCCTCGGTGGTCTGTTCATGCTCAGCCTCAGCTTCCTGTCGGGCAGCAGAAGGTTCTGCCTCCTCAGTGGTCAGTTCATGCTCGGCCGCAGCCTGCTGCTGAGTCGCTGAAGGATCTCCCACCTCGGGATTCTCTGCATGCTTAGCCTCAGTCTCGTGTCGGGCTGCAGAAAGTTCTGCCTCCTTGGTGGCCTGTTCACGCGCTGGCCTCGCCTCCTGTTGGGCTCCAGAAGGTTCTGCCTCATCGGTGGTATGTTCATGCTCAGCCTCAGCCTCCTGTTGGGCCGCTGAAGGATCTGCCTCCTCTGGGGTCTCTGCATGCTCAGCCTCAGCCTCCTGTCGATCTGCAGAATGTTCTGCCTCCTCGGTGGTCTATTCATACTCAGGCTCAAATTCCTCTGGGGCTACAGAAGGATCTGCCTTCTCGGTGGTCTCTGAATGCTCAGCCTCAGCTTCCTGTTGGGCTGCAGATCATTCTGCCTCCTCGGTGGTCTGTTCATGCTCAGCCTCAGCCTCCTGCTGCACTGCAGAAGGTTCTGCCTCCTTGGTGGTCTCTGCATGCTCAGCCTCAGGCTCTTACTGGGCTGCAGAATGTTCTGCCTACTCGGTGGTCTGTTCATGCTCAGCCTTAGCCTCCTGTTGTTCTGCAGAATTCTCTGCCTCCTCGGTGGACTATTCCTCCTCAGCCGCAGCCTCTTGCTGCACTGCACAAAGTTCTGCCTTCTCGGCGGTCTATTCATGCTCAGCCTCAGCCTCCTGTTGGACTGCAGAAGGTTCAGCCTCCTCGGTGGTCTGT
>NW_007749566.1:10313-10823 GCF_000696425.1 Galeopterus variegatus | reverse complement strand
TGCTAGTGTCTACGAGCTAGTGATTTTGGAAAACTAACCTTGGGGACAATTAACGTGCTTCAGGTAGAATGCCTCTTTCGATTGCATGTTGGACTAAATTAGACCACCCGTAAAGAAAAATCAGTAGCCTCCCTGATCACAGAACCATGAATGGGCAATTGTGTGCATTGAGACCACAAACAATTTGGCCATTTCATTGTGATTTTGTATTTAATTGTAATTTGGGAATATAAACGTGGGAAAAATGGTACCAAATGAAACTGCAATCTAAACTTAATCATAAGCCCTATTCCACGTGTTCAGCTCCTTAGGCTTTTCAAAGCTATAGACACATATTATATTGTCAAGGGAATCAGAAATCTAAGAGAGGCTGAAAATGTAGGATCGATCTCCCCGCAATATGTTAATATTGGAATTTTGCTGCTGTGAGTTCAAAGCTATGTGCCTCCACGCTTGCACAAACAACAAATCACAGCCTATTGTGTCTGGAGTTTCTCAGTTTTTTTTTTT
>NW_007749566.1:7437-8693 GCF_000696425.1 Galeopterus variegatus | reverse complement strand
TAGCTACAATCTGCCCCGTTCCCTCTCTTTTACAACATAATCAACAATTCCATTGACAAGTGAACATCTGATGTTCACCTCACATCCCATCTGCCTGTAAGATATCAACTTGAGCACCGCTGAAGCCAATTAATCAATTCCTCTCCTAATCCTCACTCAGACTGTTTCTATGATTTTCTCTCTTTCCACTTATTCTCTTTAGCATCATTTTAGATGACTTGTTTAAAAAGTATTNAGAGAGAGAGAGCGAGAGAGAGAGAGAAACTGAGAGAGTAAATTGTGACTACTTTTGGGAAGTATTGCAGAATGTGTCTTGGAAGCTTGATCAGACACAAATTATGAAGTCAAGCTGAAAAGTCTGAATCTGACATAGAAATTAATAAATCCATGATAGTTCAAAATCAGAGGCTGGCACTGGAATTCAGGATTTCTCTCCATCAAGGGGTAGACTGAAAACAGAAAGACTAGCTATTGAAACACTCCAGATTTTCAATGAGAACCTTCAGTATCGTATAGAAGTGGGGTTAAAAAGTAAGAGAAAAAATATGACACATTTTAAATGAAATGCCCAGACATGATGTCATATTAAATATAAAAAAGAGGAGGAGAAAAAGCCATACGTGAGTCCAGGCTGCCTTGGGGAAGACCCCTACGTGGCTGACCCAAACCTGTCCTTCCTCTCTGTATCTTTGGACATATGTTTTAAAGTCTTGTCCTTGAAAGATTTCTAAGAAAGAGCAGCCCTTCCCTTCTACCTCATGGAAATATAAAAACAAATATAAACAAAAGTCATTACCATTGTCTTGTTATTGCAGGATGATGATAACATATGCCGTTATGATTTCTATACAAGTGAAATTCTATTTATGCAAGAAATACAGTTGAAAGGAAGATGCCTAAAGAAGCAATTACTGAGCGCAAAGTGTCATTTCCACGTTTCTCCCCTAATGTGGCACCTGACTTTTTCAATGC
Source organism: Galeopterus variegatus (assembly GCF_000696425.1). NCBI lineage: Eukaryota > Metazoa > Chordata > Mammalia > Dermoptera > Cynocephalidae > Galeopterus > Galeopterus variegatus. The sequence continues at coordinate 7,721 of NW_007749566.1, read as the reverse complement.
TGTGACTTAAGTAAACATGTCATGATTATTGATGGAGGACCTATTAAATGCAAGTCTGAAGCTTTATGATGAAATATAGATAGATGAAACAGAAAATGATCTACAGGAATTTGCACAATGAATAAACGTAGAGGTAGGAAACCAGAAGCATCCATCAGAGCAAAGAAAACTCTGAGCAAGTTCAGGGACAAACTATCTTCAGGAGAACTTAAGGGAAGGTTTAAATGGCTGGGCCATGCCCCATAGGATATGTAGGAGATGGAGGGAATTTATCAGAAGGTGAT
>NW_007749566.1:5332-5916 GCF_000696425.1 Galeopterus variegatus | reverse complement strand
GTTCACCATGTTAATTCAGCCTCACACTGAATCGTACTGAAGGTCATATTCAAAACAACACTGATTTGACACAGGAAATTAATGGAGCCATTCAAATTTTCCCAGGCATCTAAAACAGATTTGCAGAGTAGATGGCATTAAATGGCATTTAGCAAAATATCCATACTGTTCTGTTTCCTCATATGTCTCTACAGAATCTCTCAGATGACAGCTGCACCTCTAAATGTCTTATTTTCCTGCATACAACCACTGTTAACACAATCCTTCAGCTCTCCTCTCCTCCACAGACCTTAAGCTGCAGTCTGCTCTGTGCAAAGTGATTCTCTGCCCTTTTTAATGTAAATCTTGCTTATTCCTTCAATTTGGCTTGGAGGAATCACCAAACCATGTTTGTTGGAATGTTTCTCTTACCACTTGAGTAATTATGGGCAAGTTATTTTGCACGTAGGTGTCTGTCTCAGTTTCCTTGTGTGTAAAACAGAGGTGCATTGGGAGGTTTAAGGAGCTAATCCACGTAAAATGCTTTGCCTAGTAACCAGCAAATATAAGCACTCTGTAATCAGATGGTAGTGGAACATTATTAA
>NW_007749566.1:1988-4577 GCF_000696425.1 Galeopterus variegatus | reverse complement strand
TTTGCCTAGTAACCAGCAAATATAAGCACTCTGTAATCAGATGGTAGTGGAACATTATTAACATAGAAAAGAGAACCGGAAAATTTCTGCTAAATTGCTTGTTCATATTGGTTCTAATATGTGTATTAGTACAGTTCATAATAAATGTTAGTTGACTATAACCTAATTGTTTACAGCAGTGGTGGAGGAGTAAGCTTAAGAAATGAGATCAAGGGTCTGTCATTTCTGGCAATTTCTAGGACGGCTTTATCAAAAGAAAATTTAGAGGAAGAAGCATTTTAAATAAGAGTAACATGCTACTTTTCAGCTTTACTCTTGATATTAGTCATTTTGAGGCCGAGTTGTCAAACACAGTTCTAAAGTCATATGTGACTTAAAAAAATTAACCATTAAGAAAGGATTAAAATTTGTTTCTTGGAAGTGACTTACATCAAAAGGTAATAACAGTACTCCTTCTGTGTGCATGAAATTAAGGAGAATTTAATTCTATTTCTCTTTTTGTCTAGACACTGAATTTTACAATTGTATGCGTAAAGTGGCAAACCTAGGTAAAAACAAACAAACAAACCCTAAAACTTAGTCATGTTAACATAGTGAGACAGATGTTTTAATGAATCAGTACCGGTATGCAACTATGTTAAATTTTTCCAGTGTTCATCTGTTAGTGGAGTGTTTGACATTGTGTAGATGTAGTTTATGAGTAATGATAATTATGAAAGATTATTAACTAAAGATCTCCCTGACACAGATTAATTGAAAAGCATTTAGTATGTTGTGAGCACAGTTAAACTGGAGTGGATTTCTGATAACATGTGTCTCTCTCCCAGCTTAGAAAGCTTTCAGTGATTTGGACATAGAATAATTATCTTATTGAGCATTTAGTAATTACATATGTTTAGAGTAATACTATTTGGTTATAATGAATTATTCCTGTTTGAATCATTAACGACAATCACTCCCTAAAGAAGAGAATTTTCACTTACATTTGTAATTTTCCATCACATGAATTTTAATTCCACTCAATTTGCAATTTAGAATTTTTTCCATAATTAGAATGAATCCAAATTACCTAGAATGTATTAAAAAAAACAATTTTGTTATACAGTGCATAGCATAAAAAATATCTTTTAAAAAACTGTCAAAGATAGAAACTTTAAATGCTACTTGTCTACTAGAATAATTGGCTATTTTCGACAATGAGCTCATTATTTACTTGTGCAGTGTCTTGACTCTTAGGACATGTTATAGTTTTATTTGCTGTCAAATGACACTGCTGATTTGGACACTGTCATTTATTTCCTATATTATCTTAACCAAACCATTCAATGTTTTTAATACTTATTGTCCTCACCTATTAAAAATAACAGTAATATTATTATACATCCTCTGAATATTTTTTAGGATTATAGTGATTTGGAGGTAAGCTAATACATAAGAAATAACTATAAAATAGAAAAGATCAGTACGTTCTTATGACTTTAATTTAATGTTAATTATCTTATTACATTATCTTTCACTGGAAGATTGAGTTCTTTGCCTGAATTAGGGACTGGAAGCCACAGGTGGAAGTAGAGCATTCCTACTCTGTTTCTTGGTTCCTCTAAACCAGACTGTTTTGTACAAATTAGTTTAGCATCCTCTCTTTTATGTGTAAGAATTCCTTTTCTTGGAGCAGAAATAGCCAAATTGCAAATGAAAAGCAAACAGAAGTTGATAACCTCTGAGGACCAGATTTGAGGACCACAGAGAATTGGCAAGATGCAAAACAGCAGTTCACCATAAATAAATCAGACCTGCAAATCACACAGTGATCTTCAAGGCAAAGGAACTGGAGAGAAACCTAAGGAAGAGCAGCAGATTCATGAACGAACTGCTGTTAAAACAAAGATAAGACAGTGTCTTTTCCGTCTTACTATTTCAATCTAATATTCTATACTGAGGTTTAGAGAAGCATGTCTAGGTCTCTACAAATTAGAAAGTGGTGGTAGATTAAAAATAAATAAGGAAAAACATTCTCTGTTAGATTTCACATATCTGACGACTTTTGGTGGCAAAGGTGGGCATTGCTATGTGGTCTGGCATGTGTGTATGTATGTGTGTGCATGTGTTGGAGTTTTGGGGGAAAAGCCAAGTTATAAAACACGTAAACTACTCTCAAGTCCCTGCCTGCTGAACCCCCAGGCATCCTGAAGTCTTCTTTGAGCAGGGAATCCTTCTGGTGTCCTGCAGATGTTACTGTGTGCACAGTCCCCAAGTTTTCCCTGGGGAGAGTTCCAGCTCCCATAAGGAAGGAAGAATTCAAGAGGTATTGACTGATCTTAAGCAAAGAAGCTTTTGTGGTGGGTTTCAGCAAGAAGTGAAAATTGTATGTTCATAAACATTCGTTTTTGTCTTCTTTAAAGTTGATGCCTCATTCAAGAGGTATTGACTGATCTTAAGCAAAGAAGCTTTTGTGGTGGGTTTCAGCAAGAAGTCAAAATTGTATGTTCATAAACATTCGTTTTTGTCTTCTTTAAAATTGATGCCTTTAGCTACAATCTGCCCCGTTCCCTCTCTTTTACAACATAATCAACAATTCCATTGACAAGT
>NW_007749566.1:0-332 GCF_000696425.1 Galeopterus variegatus | reverse complement strand
TTTCTTTTTTTAAATTTTGGTGTGCTGAATATCATATCAGAAATTTACCTGGGAGTAAATTTTGGAATCAACTAGAGCTTCAATCACATTATTATATAACTTTCCAAGTGGAAGGAGCTTTAGTGGTCATTTCATCCAAACTCTTTCATAAGACTGTATTTCTCTGCTCATCAACCCTTTGACACTCTAAGCAGAGATAAAACCTCCTTCCTTGACTTCCCAGAGGTCAATTTAATCATTATTTAATGAGTCTGTACTCCCCAGTTGAGTGTAAACCCTTTGAAGGCCTGGAGCACTTTGAGATAAGTGAATGAATCATCTACTTAAATGCA
>NW_007749565.1:9725-10825 GCF_000696425.1 Galeopterus variegatus | reverse complement strand
TATCATCAGCTCTATACTGCATGAATATGTATAATCAATAAAAAAATATATCTTAAAAAAATATTATCGGGCCGGCCCGGTGGCGCACTGCTACAGTGCACTGCTTGGGAGCGCGGCGGTGCTCCCGCCGAGGGTTCGGATCCCACATACAGACCGGTTCCCACTCACTGGCTGAGCGAGGTGCGGGTGCAATGCTGAGGGTTGCGATCCCGTTGCCAGTCACGGTCCAGTACGGGAGTGACACTGAGGGTTGCGATCCGTTGCCAGACACGAAAAAAGACAAAAAGGGAAAAAAAAAATATCACAACCTTAGTAACTTAAAACAACAAAAATTTGTTTTCATATGGTTCTGGATGGAGGTCAAATATCCAAACTGGTCTCACTGAACTAAAACCAAGTTATTGGCGGGACTGTGTGTTTTGTTTAGGCTCCAGGAAAAAATCTGTTTCCTTGCTTTTTCTAGCTGCTAGAGGCCACCTGAATTCCTTGGTTCAAGGTTCCCTTCTCTCTCTTCAAGCAACAGTATAGCATTTTCAATCCTCTCTTCATGCTTCTGTTGTCACGTTGCCTTTGTTTTACAAGGACCTTTGTGATTGCATGGGACCCGCTGAAATAATCCCGGATAACTTTCCCATCTCAAGATCCTTAACTTAATCACAGCTGCAAAATTCATTTTGCCATGTACAGTAACATATTCACTGGTTTGGGGAATTAGAATGTAGACATTTTTGTGGAGGAGCATTATCTGTCTACCACAGAGGGCCAAGTGAAATAAGTTATGAAAAATTGCCATCAAACCACTAAAGAATGAGGCAAAAACAGGATAGAGTAATCTTAGGAAAACTCCAATTTGGTTTACATAGTAAGAGAAGACATTGAAAAATCCAGTTATTAAAACTATACTCTGAGAAAAGACATTGAAAAATCCAGTTATTAAAACTATACTTTTATGTTTATCTTTACAGTATAAAAACAATCTTTTTAGCTGATCAGGTCCCTTCTTTATTTCATTGAATGAGACTTTATTTTAATCATTCATCTTCATCACAAAATATGAAGAGAAATTATGTGCTTCTCTGAACAAAATAATTACCTAATTA
>NW_007749565.1:1607-9458 GCF_000696425.1 Galeopterus variegatus | reverse complement strand
AAGAATGAGGCAAAAACAGGATAGAGTAATCTTAGGAAAACTCCAATTTGGTTTACATAGTAAGAAAAGACATTGAAAAATCCTGTTATTGAAACTATACTCTTACTTTTATGTTTATTTTTACAGTATAAAAACAATCTTTTTAACTGATCAGGTGCCTTCTTTATTTCATTGAATGAGACTTTCTTTTAATCATTCACCTTCATCACAAAATATGAAGAGAAATTATGTGCTTCTCTGAACAAAATAATTACCTAATTAAAAACCGAAAACTAAAAACTGCATCATATACTCTGGGGAGCCAAAATCACCTATTGCGATTGCTGATCGACACTGTGCCAGTCTTATTCTCTGCCAAATTATCATTTAGATTTCAGTGAAAAATAAGAACTATATTGGTAATATCTATGTTGTAAAGTATGTGAGAATATTTTCCAGTGGCATATCATCCAGGGATCATGCTTTAATTCTGTACTATTTTTCATAGGTACATGGTGAAAGACTGATGAGATTAAACTTGAATTGTTAGTTGGATAAGTAAATTGACTAAATTCACTTGTCTTTGTGAAAAAAGCAAGTGATCCTCATGTGCAGTCGAAGCTTCACTGACTGAACACAGAGAACCTTTTCATATGTAATTAATTATTTGATCTCCATGTTGGAAAAATATCACAGTCCAATGCTTGCTGAATTTTTGGGTCTCCTTTCTCTTCGTCAAAACTCACAATTTTAGGTCAAGTAGAAAAGTGAAGCATCGTTACCCAAGCATGTGGAAATTTCCTGGGTTCAGTGAGTGGAAGAATACCTTTTACTGATTCAAAAGCACCAAGTCAGATGCAATTGCATATTTTGAATGTTTTACAATGGATAATTTTTGATGCTACTCAAAGTAATTACTGAGCAAAGTAAAGAATTGTCCTCTTATTTCAACAGGGAAAGCCAGGATGTTTCTGACTCATCAATAACACTTTACCAAAGGATTTAAAAATTATTTAATTATCAAGGATTATTTTTAAAATTTATATTTAGTCATCAAGGTTTTGTTTTTATCTAAGCATGATTTTCTTTATTCCCAGAAAACATAACCCCCAAGAAGAGAATCTCTAGGGAAGAAATACAGAAAACCTGGCCAGCAACTACATTCTCTACCCAAATCCTAAATTTCTGCAAAGCATCTCATAAAGTTCTTTTTAAGAAAGCATAGTGTAAAATTAACCACTTTAAGTTATCATTGTATTCCTTCCCTTTGGCAGGGGAAGTCTGAAAAGTATTTTGACATTATAGTTTTCTACATTTTCATGTCTAGGTGTGCTTGCATTAGAATAAACAGAAATTAAAGGTAAAAGTATCAAAAGACAAGAAACATTTGAAAAGACTTATTTGGAATGGAACTGTAAGAAAACTCTTTACAAAGGCACCGAAGGGCAGATAGACTAAACTTCATATCTAAAGATTGAGATAAATGAGACTAGCATTTTAATTTGCACAGGAGGGGAAATCTGAGTCCAATATGAAAGCATTTCTTTGAGATGCTTCAATTAGATTCTTGACCCTTATCCCTAACAAAGAGAAAACCACATATTTAGAACAGACACCCTCTCAGAAATGATAATCATGTTGCAATCTGGGTTGCCTCAGGATGGCACGCTGTTTCCAATGAGCCCTGTTTTTAATATGCAGGTATCAAAACCCACTTTCTGATACATATCTCTCTGCAAAATAAAAGAGGGACCCAGCTGTTATAGTGATTTTACAGAACAGTGGCTCTTGGAAGAGCTCACATTTTGGGGAAAAATATTGAAAAGTTGTACATATACAAGAACTAATAGAAAAGATCTCAAGGACTTGAAGATAAATTATTTGGTCCTGAGCCTGCTTCTCTCTCTCTCTCTCTCTCTTCCCCTCCCCCCCACCTCCACTCCCCCTTCCTTCCTTCCTTCCTTCCTGTCTGTCTTTCTGTCTTTCTTTCTATAAAGGAGATTAAAGGAGATACAATTTTAGAATAACATATAAAAAGTTAACTAGTCCTATTTTGGATTGAAATGAATAGACTCTACTTAATTTAAAGATGCAAATGAATTTAAGCTATTCTTGAAAATAAAAAACATTTTTGAAAATCCTGTATAAAAATATTTGTCATTAAAATTTGATTTCAATGGTTACAAACTCACTTGTAGCAACAACCTCTTGAATTATTTTGTAAAACAAATTTAAGCAACTGAGATTATTCTGCTACCTACCTGCTAGAAGAATGTAGTCATCAATTTCGGTAATCTTTATAGTGTACGATATTGAGAACTCTGGAGCTTCCACAAAGATGTTTCTGGGTGCAGACATGAGGGCATTCTGAGTTTCCCAAGTGACATCAAGAAAGCAGACCAATTTTCTTTCTTCCATATTTCCACATAAGATTTCTATGAAGAAATGATTCTCCATCTAAAAGCATTTTGAAGAACACTAAGTAAATCTGTTATTCTAAAAAATAAGAACAGAAAATCCAAAGAAATTACTTTCTCAAAGACTTGGGGTTTGTTCCTACTTGCAGAGGGATCTAGATAGTTTTGAGAGTTTGCATATGTAAAAGATCTCATTATTTTCTTGATGAGACCAGTGCACGTCACAATTTTCTTCACTTCCTTACTATTAGCCATTGGGTGATGGAACCACAAGTGTTCTCACCTCTCACCTTTTGTGATCATTTATAAATAATTGGCATATAAAGCTAAACTATCCTGATGAAAATGCTTTTAAAAGGCCAAACATTGTTGTAGTAAAAATGAACTCAGTCAGTAGTTCCTGTCATTGTTTTTCCTCCTGTGACATCTAAGGGATAGATAGACTCAGGCTAATGACTCAATAGTAGCTCAGCATCATGACCAATTGTTACAGACAGAGCAGAGGGGACAGATCTGGGAGAAGGGTACTGGATTCTTTGAAAATTATTGAGTTTGGCTTTCAAAATTTGACAATTTCACTTGTACATATAAAACAGGCAGCACAGACTATGGCTATGCACACAACAGAAATGATTTTAGGCAATTATGCTGGCAATTTAAGCAAATTACTCACCGTCATTATTATTTAGATATTGCAAATACTTTTTTTTTATTTGAAATGTCTGTATTACTTCTTTAATTTTTCATTCTGGGCAAGAATGCACATGAAAGTTCCATTAGGTAATGAAATTTCCAGCCCATCAGAGTTCTTCAGTGGTTCCTCTATAGCTTCCTAACCATTGGTAAAAATGCTTTCCTTTTCCAAAATAAATCACTGCCCTGATATAAAAGGATACTCTCGCCCCACACCTCACAGCAAAGATCCTTTCATGTCAGTATTTAGCGCAGGATTTTGCACCTACTGTAAGTCTTCCCCTGTGGAAATGTTCTAGTTTGAAACCAAAATTTTAACTTTCCTGGAATGGGCCATTTGTTAACAAGTCCTGAGGGTACTGTGTATTGTCTCAAGCTTTTGTCTGGTAAAATTGTTTGTGATGTTCTTTTCGAAGAAACTTAAAGCTCAGTTGGAAAGGCATAATTCAGAAATATATCGTTATTTTTTTCAAGGACCTTTTCTTTTCCTTTGCCCATGGCAATAAAACAAGTGTGTTAGCAGAAGTATTTTCTCAAGTTATTTTTCTCTGTTTGGATATATTCACCAAAAAACAAGCAAACAAACCTCTTTTGCTATTTCAGAAACTGACAAAGTGACTGCACCACTTTATTTCCCCAGCAGCAATGGCTAAGAGTTCCAATTTCTTCACATCTTTGGCAGCATTTGTTATTTTCTGTCTTTTTGATTCTGGCCATCCTAGTGCACATGAAGTGGTATCTCATTGCTGTTTTGATGTTCATTTCCCTAATGACTAATGATGTTGTGGTATCCAAAGTAGTTTTGATTTGCATTTCCTGAATGACTAGTGATATTAGCATCTTTTCATATGCTTTTGGCCATTTGTATATCTTCACTGGAGAAATAGCTGTTCAAATCTGTTGCCTATTTTTTTTAACTGGATTAGTCTTTTTATTATTAATTGTAAGAGTCCTTTGCATAGGTTGGATACATATGCCTAATAAGATATATGTTTGCAAATATTTTCTTCCATTCTATGGGTTGTCTTTTCACTTTCTTGATGTTATCTGCAGCTCAAAGTTTTTACGTCTTTAAAGTTTTGATGAAGTCTTAATTTTCTATTTTATATTTTGATCTTTATGCTTTTATGTCATATCTAACTATTCCCTAACCTAGAAATATGAGGTTTTCTTTGAAGAGTTTTATAGTTTTAGCTCTTATTTTTATGTCTATGATTAAATTCCTTTTTCGTGTCTTTGAAATCTTTGCCATTCTATTTTTTGTGTCATTCTTTATAAGCCTTCCTAAGTGATTTGTAGGTTACTCACTATGGAGTTGGTTACAGTTCTCATGGCAGGTAAATTCACAGGCCCTAGGAAACCATTAGATAGCAACTATATTTGGGTCAAACAGCAGTCATTAGTTATGAGCAACTAATGATATTTATTGAGACTATTTCATGGCAAATTGTGCATAAACAACCAGCTTTATCACAATTTTTCTAGTTGGAAGAGACATAATCATATTCACACTAAATAAAAAAGGTAATATAAACTAGAAAATCCAAAGAACTCTCTTCTTTTTGTGTTTCCTAACAAGTAATCATGTCTCTTCTTCCATTCACTTCCCTTTTCTTTTCACCCTCTTTTTCCCTCTTCTCTCTCTCTCTCTCTCTCCCCCTTTCTCTCTCTCTCTCTGTTTTTACATTCCTCAGCATCCCTTTGATTGTTGCCTTTATTTAAGGTAGGGTCTCCCTACTTGATAACAATAATTTCAGCTAATAACTCTAAACCTACATATGTAGTAACATCTTTACTCTAAAATAAAGAGAGACCCCCTTGCGGTGGACTAGATAATGCCACACCCCCCCAAAGATATCCATGTTCTAATCTCCAAAACCTTTGAATATGTTATTTTCCTTGGCAAAAGGGACTTTGCAGATGTGTTTAAATTGAGAATTCTGATATGGGGAGATTATTCTGGATAATCTGGGTGTGCTCAATATAGTCACAAGCCTCTTTATAAGATGGAGACAGGAGCTTCACAGGTATGGAAGGCCATGACAATGGAAGTAGAAATTGGAATGATGCAGTCACAAGCCAAAGTTGTTAGCTTCCTTGAGGAGCTGGAAATGCAAGGAAAGGAACCAGGCCTGCTGACATCTTGTTTTTAGCCTCATGCGACTCATTTTGGACTTATGAACTCCAGAACAGTATGAGAATAAATTTTTGTTGTTTTAAGTCACTAAGTTTGTGGTAATTTGTTACACCAGAAATAGAAAACACCCTTTCTTTCAGCACCAATATAACCAAAGCCAGGGTCCATATATACTCATCCTTAGCCATTCATTGTGGTCAAGGGAATAATAAAGCCCTTTGATAGTCTGAGTCACGTGCCTTTACCTGCAGTGTTGGGTGGATGGGAGATAAACAACACCCTGAAGGCACACAAGAAGTGGTGCTTCATTGGATTCAACGTTGGGTTCTCCAAAAGAAAAAGTGTCGAAGAGAATTTCTTGGTAGTTTGTTTCTAGGGATTTGTCCATTTCATCTAGATTATGTAATTTGTTGACATACACTTGTTCATAGCATTATTTTACAATACTTTTCATTTTTGTAAAATCTGTATTGATGCCCCACTTTTCTTTCTTTCTTTCTTTCTTTCTTTTTTTTTTGTCTTTTTCGTGACCAGTAAGGGGATCTCAACCCTTGGTGTGGTGTTGCCCACACCGCGCTCAGCCAGTGAGCGCACCGGCCAGTCCTATATAGGATCCAAACCCACGGCGGGAGCGTCGCTGTGCTCCCAGCACCACACTCTCCCAAGTGCGCTACAGGCTCAGCCCTGAAGCTATTTTCTTAAAAAGCTAAAACATAATAAACAACTCACGAAAGTAAACAAAGTCTCTTTTAGTTGCTGCTTCTAATTCCAAATCAAATACACCTGGATGATTTTTATTTCTCTTGATCAGAAATTTTATCACCTTAAATAAATAATTTAACTCTCGACAACCAAAGAAAATATGAATGAAACATTAGAAAAAATAGGCAAACAATAAAAATTTCCTTAAGAAAAAATGAAGATGAATCAGCAATTCATATTGCATACCTTATCTTGCTTGATAATGAGGGTAAAGACTCCCTGTTTCGACAGTGAAGTGAGTTCCTCTTGGCCACCTAATCTGCCCTTGCTCTGTTGCTGCATGGATGTACACCCCTGGTGAACACACATAGAGGAGTTTATAAAATGAACACGTTAATCAGGCAACGCATTTCTTCTTAGCCTCATAGAACATAGATATGGAAATTGCTTTAAAGATTGAACAATTATGTTTCTTCTTTAAAAATATTTTAAAACCTAAAATTATTTAAAAGTGGTAGGCTGCCAGTCTAATTGAATTCCAAAAAATATAGTATGTGATCAAATTACAATGATGGAAATATTATACAGTCATGTTCCTGGACTGAGTTTTAAAAAAAAGCTCTTTGTAATTCAACTAATTACATAATCATCTTGAACTGATGGCACAGACAGAAATAAATTGTTCAGGAAGGTTGAACACTCTTTTCTTTTCGCTATCAAATAGGCTCTGGTCCATATCTTGAAGATAATCCCAGAAGATTTTCTATCCAGTTTTCTCTACCAAATTCCTTGAGATTCTTGCTTTGCTTTACTTTGGTTTTAGTCTTGAAGCACAATAAATGACAGTTTAACCAATTTCTTTATTAATACTAAAATAGTTGCTAATTTATCAGTTAAGGATGCAATATTCTTCAACATTTCTCATGCTGTAGGTTTTTTCATAGAAATCCTTTACCAGATGAAGAAAGTTTTCTTGTATTCTTAGTTTGCTGCTAGTTTTTCTCTTAAGTAGGCATTGTAGTTTTAAAAACTTAAAAATTTGTTGATATGATCACATAAGTTTTCACCTTTACTCTGTTAAGAAGATAAAAATTACATCAGTAACTTTTGAAATGTAAAAACAACCTTGAATTCCTACGGCAAAACCTACTTGGACTTTATGCATTATCCTTTTTAATAATGCTGAAATATATATTTTTAAAAATAAGTGTATATGGTAATTAAGATTAAATGAGGTCGGGCTGGCCCGGTGGCGCACTCCGCTAGTGCGCCTCTTGGGAAGCGCTGCAGCGCTCCCGCCGAGGGTTCGGATCCCACATACAGACCGGTTCCCGCTCACTGGCTGAGCGAGGCGCGGGGGCAACACCGAGGGTTGCTATCCCTTTGCCGGTCCCGGTCCGGTACGGGGGCGACACTGAGGGTTGCGATCCGTTGCCGGACATGGAAAAAAGACAAAAAAAAGATTAAATGAAGTCATAAGGTTGGAGTCTTAATCCAGTAAGACCGATGGCCTCATAAGAGGAAAAGTGAGAGAAATATCTCTCTCTTTCTCTCTCTCTCTTTCTCTCCCTGCCCCCACACAAAAGAGGTCATGTGAGCACACAGCTTGCAAGCCAACAGAAGTGGCATCATATTGAAACCAGCCTTGCCAGCACCTTGATCTTGGATTTGCCAGCCTCCCGAACTGTGAGAAATAGATTCCTGTTGTTGAAGCAACCCAGTGTATGGTATTTTATTATGGCAAGCTGAGCAGACTAATACAGTCACAGAATATACTCCACATGATTTCAGTTCTTTGAATTAATTTATTGAGACATTTTATAACCCCAAATAAAGTTCATCTTAGTGAACATATCATGTATACTTGAAAAGAATGTGATTCTGTAGCTGTTGGATGCAGGGTTCTATAGATATCTATTAGGT